>NC_059370.1:25266467-25353967 GCF_019703515.2 Myxocyprinus asiaticus | reverse complement strand
AATTTAAATTGCAGCATTACCTTTTTTTTACCAGTGTCAAAAACGACTCCTTCAATGATCTGTTCTAAAGGATTCATTCTAAACTCCTCCTTTAAGAGAGCCTACTCTACTCTTACTGGTCAGATGTCACAGTCTGTTGTGATTGGTCTACCGCTTACAGCGCGTGTCAGAAAGGAAACGCCCACTACCATATCCGAGTTTCAGCTCCGTTTGAAAAAATGTCTGTTTTACCTTACCAATTTGAGCCAGAGTCTGATAGTGATACACTGGAAGATCAACCCGAACCACCGTCGCAAGCATGACGAGAACAGGACGTTTCTCTTTGGTAAGTTTATATGTAGTTTGACAGTAACATGAGTTAGCCGGTTAGCAGAGGCTAACAGCTAACAGGCTAACAGCCTGCACTGGCTGTACATGTAAACAGACCAGAGGCGGGTTAGTACAGGAAGTAAGTCTGGAATTACTATCAGCTCGTTTCAGGTGTTCAGAATCGGTTCTTTCTTTTGGGAGTCAATAACTTCATATTTCGTGCACTTTGATTTTTGAAACTTTGCAGACTTTTTTACATTCACAAACATCTATATAACACACTACATGAAAGGTAATATTTGAAAAACCATAATAGGTGCTCTTTAAGTTATAATCAATCCAAATTCAGAATTCATGTTTATGGGCCAAATTACACTTTTAACACTTTACAATAATGTTCCCATTGTTAAAGGGTTTCTAAAGGCTTTCATTATTGACTAATTAGCCATTTTAAGCATTATAAATCATTGATATGTAAGCGATAATCCACGGTTAGGTGTGCGTTAAGTAAGGGATAATGTACTGTCAGACGGTTGTTATCGCACAGTAAACCCTGACAGGGTGATCAGGACCCTGATGCAAATTATGTAATTTGAGAAGAAAGAAATTGCTGAACAGCTGGAATCAACCTCTGGTTTGCATCAGAGTTCTGTTGGTGTTTTTTTTTTTTTTAATGATCATCTGACTCCTCATTATTCAATCTATTACAAGACTACTTGCCAAATAAATAAATAAATATATTCACATGAAACATTGATTTGAGTTGAAATTATTTTATTAGCTTACCTGTAGAGATCGCATAGTGATCCAAGAAGCAGGAGAGACGGCTCACAGAACCCGGATGAGTGGTTTGATACATCTTAATATCCGGATGTGCGGTTGTTACAGAGCAATATCTGACCGCTGGATGGTGCTATTGACCAGACAGAATTGAGTATTCCACAGAGCCATGTAATACATTATTTTAATGCACGACGTGGAGGTGAAGAACCACCAGAGTGGATTAAAATTATTTAACACACACCTAGCCGTGGATTATCCCACTTATGCCATGGTGACTCGCAAGCATTGATTAGTTACAGCTGTCATTGATTTTTACAGTGCAAATTTTGACTGGAAGGATAAAAATAACGGTTAACTTTACCTACAAGTTATTAGATCTAGAGTTCTGCCCATTCTAAATCAGACAAAGATAAAGTAATGTGATAATATCACATTTATTAGAATGAATTATATATGGTAAAATGGACATGAGTTTTTGGAGACCAAACACTCTTTACAAACTGTGAATTTAAATACTCAATCCATAAATAATAATAGCAACATAATGAAGAAGAGTTGGCACTCCTCAGAACATTTATTATTTAATTCATATTCTTTTTCATTTTCACATTAATGAGAAAAAACCAGCGTTGCTGATATGACAGTTGTAAAAGTGGCACTTAGTTGTACATGATGAGGGTAAAACCATCCAAAACATTATTTGACCTCTGAAACATCCATATGGTTTCCATTAATGCTGCATGATTGATTGAATTAAGAATTAAATTGTGATGTGACTGTGACGAGGAGGAGGGTGGGACCGGGCTGTGACTATTCATGCCCGGCCCCCAAGTGCACAGGGATAAGTGCAGCGGAATGCGGCAGTTCGAGAGAGAGAGAGCCACATGCAGCTGCCATGTGTGCGTTTATGTTTTTGTGTCTTTTTGTTTAAGCTCCTATTAAAATATTACTTTGATTGTTTTGCTGGTTCCCGCCTCCTCCTTTCCCATTTTAACCCTGTTACAGTGGCCTTGCACAATTACTACACTACAAAAGACTGTGCATTATGAAACAGTCTCCATTCAGAGCTTCAGTCAGAGGCCACATTCCACTTCAAATTTTTACCCCCTCCCCTCGCTGATTTCCCTCTTTCTCGTGGACTCGGATGTATGTCATTGCTTATGTTGCGCGAGTGCCCACTACTGGCGGAACCTGTGCAATGTATTGAAATGGAACTCCCTAAGCCCTTGATCACCTGGAGCTCGTCATTTTGAGGAATTGTTTAGCGATTTTTGCACCTGAGAAAACAACGTCTTCAGTGAGTCATGCAATCAAAGATTCAGGTAAAGTTTAGTTGTGATTTCAGAGGCTTATGTACAGATTTTGTCATGTATAAATTGACTTTTTATTAGAATTAATTGTTAGAAAATATTAATCAAGTTTTACACAAATGAAAATGGTAACATTGCAATGAACACATAGGATATGACTGCGTCAGTTTAGGGTAGCTATTGTACAAGTATTTTGCTGTTAAATCTCAATATAACTCTTCTAAACTGTTTATTTGACCTAACTTCACTTCCATTATACATTAGAGTTGTGTGGGTGTGGGGAAGGTGAAGCGCGATCTGCTGTTGCGTCACAATAAAGCTGCATTGTGAGATATGGAACTGCCTGAAGCATACATCTGTGTAGGTTCGCTCCCTCTGTCAGAACTGAAGGGTTGAGGGTCTGTTCGCAGAAACTTCCCGTGCTCACTTAACGAAGTTGAACAGACTTCCAAAATGACGGTGGGGATTCCTCCGAGGGGAAGTGCTTAGAGGAGTTAGCTGTGGAAGTTAAAAGTGAAGTGGAACGCAGACAGAGATGTGTGATCACGGGTGCCCTCTAGTGCACATGTTGAGCAGGGCAGCAATATTAGATGTTTTATCATATTACAATTCAAATTGTCTTGCATCATCTTGCCGGACAGCGAAAGATGCATTTAATAGGTCCAGGTTACCTTCTCTCACCCTCTGTGCAAAACCAGACTGATCTCACAGTGAGATCGGAAAGAGTAGGTCGACTTTTATTTAGCTAAAATCAGAGTATACTTACCGAAATTCATAACACTTCCCCCTGTGGCCAAAGTGGTAAGTGTTGTTGGATGTATGGGCACGTGTGAGCTCCATTTTACGGGTATTATGTCCACGTAGGAGTGCCAAAAGCAAGAGGTGAAGCGAGTTGTTTTCAGCTGTACAGGCATTAATACAAGGAAGAGAAATGCCTGTTTTATAAAGTCTACCACACAACCTAAACCTATGCCTAACCCTAACCATTAATGTTAGAGGTAAAAATGCAACGTCCGAATCGCGATTACTACCTGGTATAAATGTTGTATCAGAAACCAGTTCTCCCCAGCTGCTGACGTGACGTGTTTCCAGACGCAACGCGCTTCTGGGAGTGCCACAACGTTAAGCAATCAAACTTTAGCTGATGTAAACATATCTGATAGGAGATGACGGCGGTCCGTGAGATGGCATAATGTTGCCAATCCTAGTGTACCGGAACTATCGGAAACAAAATGCCGACCTGCTGTGTGATCATGTTGACAAAACAGCTAATTGTCAAACCCTACTTTCCTTGGTTTGGTTGAGTAAAACGGGGCTGACGAACAATGTTGTGGTTTCCGTGTTTCTGTAGCACTTCAAAGTTGATTTAAAGATGGTACTGCATGACTTGATGATGTTTTTTTTGATGGTTAATCCTAGCTATGAGATCATATTCGCGTCCGGACGTTGTTTGAACAGAGGCATAAAACTCTCGCAATGTCTCATTACAGAGGACAGCAGAGTAGGTGCTTTAATATAGAACTTAAACTGACTGGGACTACCTGTGCATTAAACGGTTTTAACACACACATTCCATCCAGTCAGAACTGAGTATTCGAACAGACCATGGTTTAAGCGGTTAAAACAACATACTGTAAATAAAAATTTAGACATTCATGCAATACTTACCAAATAATTTTACATCAATCAAATAGTATAATTGCTTAATAACACTTACATTATTTAACATTAGTAACCTATGAAAATGTACCTTAATGTAAAGTGGACACACATTAAGACTTTATTAAGGAGCTGACAACATTAGAAACCTATGTACTTAGAGTAATAATTATGATTTAGAAAATCATTATGAAATGGTGCATTTTTGTTTTGTTTTTGATTAATATACTGTGTGAATAAGTGTATTTATTAAGCATACTGCATTTTGAATACTGCATATGTTGTATTGCTGGATATTAATATAATTCCTCTGAAAATGATTTTTAAGCCATTAATGAACCCCTTTATAAACTTCTGACAGGGAGCCCTTAAAGGAATAGTTCACCCAAAAATGAAAATTTGCTGATAATTTACTCACCCTCAGGCCATCCAAGATGTATCTGAGTTTCTTTCTTAATCAAAACAGAATTTAAGATTTTTAGGATTTCATTTCAGGCCTCCTCCTTTAAACAATGCAAGTGAATGTACTCCATTTTTTGATGTTCCAAAATGCATATTTAGGGTGCATCAGAATAATCCACACGACTCCAGTCGACAAATAAAGTTCTTCTGAACCCAAACGATTGATTATTTTTAGAAACAAAACAATACTTTTATATTACTATATACTTTTTAACTACAAATGTTCGCTTCCGTACATCTCTGTGATGCATGCTCATGAGAGGGATGATGTAAGCTCGTTGGTGGAGGAGGAGGCAGGAAGCGCATCACTGTTTACAAGAGAAACTTGTACAGACCACAGACCAAGTGCCGTTCACAAATCAAAACAGTCCAAAACAATTTCAAAACAATATAACATTAAAAAAATATTTCCAAATAATAACAATAATAATAAAAAAAAAACATTTCTGCAGTAAATAACCATCCTTTATTTCGGAGCAATGCCATTGCGTTATCTACTTGTGCTTTTTCTTTAGCAGAAATATATAGGCTATATGACTGTCAGGATTTCAAGCCACACAATTTGTAATTAGTGAAACCAAGTGCAAGAGTGTTTACTGAGATTCACAGGATTTACACAGTGAGATCAATGGTACAGGTGATATCACACAGAAGAGAAGCTTCACAAACTGAAGCGAGTGAATTGCGTGGAGGTGTGGTGAATTAGAAATCGGGTGATGAGGAGCGGAGCACTGAGGGAGGTGCAGAACCCGAGGGAGGCGTGACAATGACAAAGTTTTCATACCTGAGTTCGCTGGAAAAACAGCAAGGGCACAGACGATGAATTCAGATATCCACCCTTTGTTTCTTTCCATGGTCTGTAATCCTCATGGGTAGAATGTTCACTGCACACCCTCCAATATTTGAGAGAATGTAGGGGTGTACTGATATCCAAGTTCAGTGCGATAAGCCAGAGCTTCAATCGATCATGATCATGTATAGGCAATCGATGAAAAGTTAATATTTTTCACGGCATGCATTTTCTTTGGGGTTTCTGAAGGTTGAAGCATCCAGGATGCACACGCCAAACGACCATTTTGAACAATACACTTATACAAATACAAATCTACAGCAAATACAATTAAACATTTGTACAGTGCTCCTTCTCTTGTAAACAAAGACGCGCTTCCTGACTCCTACTCCACATGACACGTGACCTTACCAACGAGCTTACCTCATCCCTCTCATAAGCGCACGTCACAGAGATGTACGGAAGCGAACATTTGTAGTTAAAAAGTATATAAGTATTGTTTTGTTTCTCAAAGTAATCAATCGTTTGGGTTCAGAAGAACTTTATTTGTCGACTGGGGTCGTGTGGATTATTTTGATACACCCTAAATATGCATTTTGGACCATCAAAAAAATGGAGTACATTAATTTGCATTGTTTAAAGGAGGAGGCCTGAAATGAAATCCTAAAATTCTTAAATTCTGTTTTGATGAAGAAAGAAACTCAGATACATCTTGGATGGCCTGAGGGTGAGTAAATTATCAGCAAGCTTCTTCTGTTCCAAGCTTCTTGGAGAATTCGCCACAGTATTATAAAGATATAAATATCCATCTTAAGACAAATTTTTGTTAAACAAAAAAATTGCAGTTTTTGTTAAACATCTTATGTGCCTAAGACTTTTGCACAGTACTGTATATAAAATAGATAATGTATACAAAATTGGATTTGAAAGTATATACATAGAATATGTCATTCATTTGAATTTTACACCTCTCAATAAAATCATGACACAAACATACTTTTTGTAACTGTGCATGTCTGTTTATATTTATTGATTGTATTAAATATTTATAAAGTGCTAATATAGTAACAATAAATTGAGCTTGAGTGTTAACCCTTTTTTGGTTCATACTGAAAGAGAGTGAGAGAGATGGAGAGAGAGACAAAGTATGTTTTAGTTTCATCTGGATCGCATTACTAGCCCCAGCCCTCGGGGAGAAATGAATTAAAGTAATGAAAAGTAACAATAATAATAACATGGATTATCTGCGTCATTGTGCTTATCATAACAGAAATAATAGAGATTTGCAGGGTTTGTGAGCAGAAACAAACAGCCATCGGCTTCAGTCTCTTAAGATCTCTATAGATAGAATGTGAGAGGGGTTTGCTTTTCCTCCTCTTGTGGTTGGGGGGGGGATCAGGAACTTTGTTATTCCAGCAAAGTTCATGCCCGAGTCAATTTTGGGCCAGTGTGCCTGTCGCACGCTACATTATAGATCATGACTGGGGAATCTGAGTGAAAGAGGTTACGGGAAGGTGCAGAGGAGCACTGAATAAGATAAAGAGGCATGTCGAGATGGAGGGAGAAATGAAAGATGGTAGGGGGAGGAGTGATTTGGGGTGTTTGTTCATTATCAAACCCTAAAGACTAAAAAGCAGCTTCGAGGGTCATGACTTCAGGAATGCTGGGAGGGGAAAATGATCTGGCAGGATGGCGACCTTATGATACCCCAACACGTGTCAGCTGTCCCAGAGTTTCTCACACATTGAAAAACCGTATGATCACAATATCAAAGCCAAATTGAAGTTAAAAATAAGGTTTTGAATCATGATTGTCATTATAATATAAGAACCCAATATAATAACCCATTTTTAAATATATAAGTGGGTAGTTGACATGTCCTGCAGTGACATACTATGCACCTCTAAAACTATTTTCAACAGTTTTTTTTTTAGTTTTTATTAAATATTTTGTCATAATCATACATGCAGCTTATACTGGATAAGCCTATTTTAACTGAGAAACTACATGTAATATTTGTACTTTAAAAAAATTATTTGGACACAATTCAGGTCCATTTAAAATGAGCGATAGTGAATGCTAAAATGTTGAAAAATTGTGAAATGGTGACAAGGTACAGGACCTACACACTTTCCTTTATACATTCATATAAATTTTTGCTTAAAATCTTTACGTTGAAAAAAGGTCTGTGGATACATTATGAATCACCTATCCAAGTTCTAAGATCTAAGAGTGCACCAAAGACCTCAAGATAGGAAATCTGCATCAGCAGTTTCAACCACTTTGATATTTTCATACTTTTTGCATATACTGTATATAACAATAATTAATTTCTAAAGTATTCCTTCAACATGTTATTTTGTGACAAAAGCTTATTATAATACTTCAGTCATCTAGACCAGGACTGACTAATCAACCATGAACATCCTGTATTTGATAAAAAAAAGTTGAGAGTAACTTGAGTAACTGTATATGCACAATTTAGTATGTGTATACACATATTTCATAGACATGTGATGGAGTAGCGGCAGACGGCACAGACTGTGGCCGGAAGCAGCAGGGTCAGCTGCAGTGTTGTGACAGAGTTTATGGACACAGACACTGAGACGGCAGTGTGTACATTGAGAAACAAGAGAGCTTTGGTGGAAATGCTCATTCATTGATTTTGGGTCATGTCCCCTGAGAACAAAAATTCCATCATCAGCTGGAGAGGATTACTTATACAGATATATCACTCACATTGTCATCATTTACACATTGTAAACTGGAAAAATTAAAGATGAAAATGAAAGGTCCCATTGCTCTACAATAAACTTACTGCACTGTAATACAAACCCAAAATAAACTAACCGAGACCACAACAAATGTATTTATTTTAGAAATAGACTTATTATAGGATATATATATATATACCAGGTACAACATTTCAAGAGATGATGTGTAAATACATAATAAGTAATTATATTATATTGTATTTATTATATTATAATATATATTTATTCATATTTATTAATTGGTCCATCCTAATGGACTATTTATTAATAATATATTTATAATTATATTATAAGTCATTATTCCTAATTTATTTTGTCTGGTTTAATTCTGAAAATGAACTAACAGAACAATACAATACAACTTCATGTCTTATTATTCAAAGTGCAGAACTGGCTCATTAAAAATTCTGAGAGCAGATTTTCTATCCAATGCATATTCATATGTTTAATGTACAGACGTGCATCTTTAATGCTGAAACCTCCTGCAGAATGCAATCAACTCATTGATATTGTGTACCGTGCTCTTCAAAAGAACCCAGCGATTCTAATTAAGATCTGTGCCCTGAGGAGAAATTAATATGAAATGATTATAATTGTTGTTGTTGATATTATTTTGCATGAAAACACACACACACACACACACACACACACACACACACACATATTTGCTAGATTTTCAAGTCAAATTTTAATAACAGTTGAAAGGAGAGGATTAACAGTATTCTATTTAATTTCAAGATTCAATCTAAGAGCAAAACTCATCACAAGATACTGAGATTTACAATGGTGTGAAACATGGCCAAGTGCCCCATGGTACTTAATGGACTACCTCATAAACATAAGTCTACATTTATTGTCCTTGTTTGGTTGTATGGCAATGCCAAGGTCATTTATTTGATTCCCAGGGAACCCATCCTGGTAAAATGTACACCTTCAATATACTGTAAGTCGCATTAGATAAAAGTATGTGCAAAATGCATAAATGTAAATATATTAAAAGATGTAAGTGTAAACATGATGTAGAGGTGTAAACATGGACCAAAAAAACAGAGGAACCGTAATCTTGGGACAACACAAGTAAACACTACACCTTTTCCTGCTGAATGCACTGCTGTAGTTGAATGCAAGTCATTAACTGAAGTCAATGCAAGGAGTTAGGGCATGTGAAAATTAGCTCCATCTGGCCCACTCTTACATTTATCTTTATCTCAATGGCTTGCTCATCAGAACGCTAACTAAATAACATTAGCCAGCCAACGAGGCCAGAACTGCAAACCAGAGATAACTAGTATAAATACGGACACAACGCTGGCCAAAGATGCATAGGTAATGTGCCAGGCTAGTTTATAAATTATTAATGATTTTCCCCATGCCATTTTGAATGGGATGAGAGAGGGAGAAAGAAAGCAGGGGTGGTACACTCCTCAAACAGATTTCCAATTTATTCCTCTGTAGTTTGTCCATCAACCCTCCCTCTGACAACATAATCCCAGCTAATCTGCCATGTTCACTTTCCCTTGTTGGCTCTCATGCAAAAGCGCTCAAGCAAATCTCACTACCTGTCTGTCAAAAGCTTGCAAAGAGACAAACACAGTCAGGGAGGCTGCCAGTCGCTGTCCATCGAAAACACACGTGCACATTCACAAATGCTCTCTCACATACGCATTAAAATATCTCCCCTTTTCTAGACATTGAGCCTGGTAGGCTTAACCCCTCCATCTCCTTTTGTAATCCACTATAAACATGCCAAGGCTGGGCAACTAAACCTGTGCTAATCAAGTCTAACTGTATGCTATCACATACAGCAACCTTCAGAACCAGTGCTGTGGGCGAGAGAGAGGCACTGACAGCTCATAATCCCCACAGAGGAGAGGGGTTGGCTGGTGAGGACTGACCGTACAGTCTCTCCACCTGCCAACTTCAATTAAGAGTTCTCCTCATTGCTAGTGCTACAGCAACGTTTTTCATTTCAGGCTGTCAGTACCTCTGACACGGGAATGTACAGTTATATTTGGCCTTCACACTATCAAATGTGTTTTCTCAAATAGGTTTCAACCACTCTGCAGATCCACTTAACAAATGTTTAAAATTTCAAATAATAAATTAAAACCACTCACCTAGAATCCATTTGTAAATTGTCATCTACTGACAGAAAATCATTGGAAGTAAAAGTTGTTTCCAGCATAATGAAAAGGTTGCTTTTCAAATAGCATACTGTATGTAACATTCCTCTAAAAAATCTAAAGAAAAAAAAAACAAATCTTGAAAACTGGGACAGAGGACTTCTTGGAAACCTCTCCAGCATAGTGAAAATGTGCCGTTTTCTTTTTCTTTTCATTTGGAAGTGTTTTTTTTCTGTCCTTTATTGGAGAGTCTGTATGTGTGTGTGTTTTTATAGGGGGGTGGGGGTGATTTGGGGAGAACAGAAGAAAGAGGGAGGTAGTAGACAAATGTGTGTTCAAATACCTCCTCTTCTTGATAGAATCGTTTCATAACGAGATAGCACTATACTTTTTGATTGACAGGTAAAACAACAAAAACAACAAAAACAAAAATGTTTCTTTGTCAATACATTTAATTTTGGACTGAAAGGAACTGAGTGATGTCAAGGACCAAAAATAATGTTTGAAACAAAAGTTTAGTCATCATTGGCCAAGATCTAATGATAATGAAGCCTGGAGCAGACTAGACCAAGACCTGTGCTCCACTTTGGAGAACGAACTCAGCGGAAGGGTGGAGGCCACGCTTAATATGTTTAGTGACATTGTTTATGAAGAATGTGTAGGTAGATTTTGGGAAGCGTCACTGAAGAAGTGTGGTCCCATAATGATGGGTAGGAGAGAATAGGAAATTCTTCAACTGGAGAAAGAGCAGAGGCAGCTTTGCAAGGCATGGAGAAGAGTAGATGAGCATGAGATGGAGGGCTTGAAGGTATTGTAGGATGGCATGTGGGCTAGGTTGATGGTTTTTAGGAGGGCAGAGAGAATTCAACAGTGGAGAAGAAAGAAGGAGGATGAGAGGATGAAATTTGTATAATTAGGATCCTTTTAATTTGCCAGAAATCTTCTCAAAGAGAAGAGGAGTGGAAAGCTGGTGATGCCGAAGCAAGAGATAGAAGATCACATGAAAGAACAACTAGGGGATCCCAATAAAGACAGCCCGCTAGGCTCATCCAGATATATCCAACAGCCAGCTGAGCCAGTAGTGGGATTTGATGTAGCACCAACCAAGTTGAGTGAGATCAGGCAAGTGGTAGAAAAAGCAGGGCAACTTCAGCCCAGGGCCCTAACTTCCTGGTTACTTTTGTAACCTCCGTTCCCTGATGGAGGGAACAAGATGTGGTGTCAATGTAGTGACACTAGGGGTCACTCTTGGGAGCCCAAAACACCTCTACTTTTTGAAAAAAGGCCAATGGGAATTGGCGAGTGGAATTTGCATGCCACTCCCCCGGACATACAGGTATAAAAGGAGCTGGTATGACACTAGGGGTCCCTATACAAAACGCCACAACTAGCTGAACTGTGTTACATGGACTGGCGGTGCGAGACGGGCAGACCGCTATGTGCCTCATAGCCAGCGCACCAGGCCGTCACATAACCTCCCCCAACGCTCTTATGAGCATTGAACGGTCCTTCGGGAACAAGTTGACTGCCCAACAAATAGGGACAGGCTAGGGCTGCCTCTGCGACCTTTGTGAAGACGCGAGGGGACAAGGACAGGCCGAAGGGGAGGACCTTGTACTGGTACACCCGGCCCTCGAAAGCAAACCGCAAGAAGGGTCTGTATCGAGGTAAGACCGAGACATGGATGTATGCGTTCTTCAGGTCTACCTCTGCAAACCAATTTTTGATGCCGGACGCACGCTAAAATGCGTTTTTGCATCAGCATCTTGAACAGGAGTTGTACAAGACCCGGTTCAGTACTCGCAGGTCCAAGATTGGCCGCACCCCACCGCTTTTCTTCAGTACAATGAAGTAGGGGCTGAAAAACCCCTTCTTCATCTCGGCCGGAGGGACAGGCTCTATCGCAGATATCTGCACACAAGGTAGTGGAGTTCTCACCCTTCACTGAGGTGAAGTGGACGCCACTGAACCTGGGCGGGCGCCTGGCGAACTGCATCGCGAAGCCGAGTCGGACGGACCGGGTCAGCCATCTTGATGGGTTGGAAAGCGCGAGCCACACGTCCAAACTCCGGGTGAGGGGGACCAAGGGGACAATCGCGTTGGACGTACCAGAGGGTGGGGCCACGCAGCGGGGCGGAGCCTGAGGCACCATGTCGAGGGGGCTCGAACCCCGTGGCCGTGCTTAGTCCAGAGACATCGAAGCACTTACCTGGCTCCTGACGCCCACCATAAGATTGGTCGAGGAGGGGGGAGGAGGAATATCGTTCCCGCAGTCTGTCGGAACCAACCCGGTGTGGGCATGTTTGTGCCACAGCTGGATGCACAGGGGCGGGGGGTCTGCCGCTGGAGTGCCAAACCTGCCAAAATGGGATGGTGGACAGTGGTCGTGACGACGGCCATACGCACCTGACATGTGACCCAGGGAACAAGAAAACCACTCTTTTGTTGAAGTTTTGGGTACCGCAGCCTCTTGGGCACGCGGCGAAAAATTAAACAAAAGATTCTCCTCCCGGCCCTCCACCGGGGGATGGAGTGGTCTGTCCACCAGCTCCATAGAAGCGGGTCTCCTTGTCCCTGGGTCGCCCATCTCAGGGGCGCTTCGAAGCCTTCCTTGGGTTCTTGGCGGCTGGCTGTGAGACGGGTGGCGTCTGCTTCCTGCCATGGGCTCCACACCGGGGCCGGGCCGTGGAGGCGGGCTGCGGCAGAGCCGGTGTTGTTGCTGCAGGAGGACGCCCTTGGTGACGAGCAGACGGGGTGCAGGGTCTTGAGCTGCGCCGGGGCAGGATGTTCTGTATAGCCTCCGTCTGCTTCTTCACCGCTGAGAACTGCTGGGTGAAGTCCTCGACGGTGTCGCCGAAGAGGCTGACCTGGGAAATGGGAGCGACAAGGAACCGTGCCTTGTCAGCCTCTCTCATATCAACCAGGTTGAGCCATAGGTGGCCGCGCCGTGACCTTCGTCACCTGGAGAGCGAGGTCAGTCGCTGAGTGCAGCTCCTGCATCAATCCCGGGTGCGTTGGCTTGGTGCACTTGCAGGAGAGCCATGGCATGCAGGGCAGTGGCGGCCTGTCCTGCGGCACTGCAGGCCTCAGTCACCAGAGATGACATAACCCTACAGGTGCTGGACAGGGGTCTCAGGCGGCCCCACCAGGTGGCAGCGCTTTGCGGGCACAGGTGCACCGCAACCGCCTTATCCACCTGGGGAATCACTGAGTACCCCCTGGCAGCCCCACCATCGAGGGTAGTGAGAGCGGAGGAGCTCAGAGACTGGGTCCATGCAGTGAAAGGTGCCTGCCACGACCTTGTGAGCAACTCAAGCACCTCCGGGAAGAAAGGAACCGGAGCGGCGCTCCGGGCCCAGGAACCAATCATCAGGCTGCGAGGGTTCGGGGGGGTGGAAGGTTCCACTTCAGCCCGACACACGCAGCCGCCCGGGCAAGCATGGCTGCCAGCTGCACATCAGGCTGTGACTGGGTGACCACACCCGAAGGTGGGAGCCCAGTCGAGTCCTCAGCGTCAGACTGGACAGCCTGCTCTCTGATGCTGCAATTGAGAGCTCATCCACTTCACAAGCGGCGAAACGAGATCGCGAACTCGCTCTCAGATGAGCTGGCAGTCTCATCCCAACGGGGCAAACAAGCATACTGAGGAATGGGAGGTCCGTGGGGAGTTAACCAGCGGAGTGGCTCCCATTGGGGTCCCCAAATCTTCCCCAGTGCTAACCGATGCGGCCTTAAACTCGTAGGTAGAAGGACTGAGGTTGGGAGCCGCTGGGGTGGTCTTTCCCTCTAATGAAGGAAAAACCACGACCGCAACGTTGCCATGGTCACACTCTAGCAGTGAGAACATGACCCATCCATGAACGCTGTCTCTGTGTGGGCAGCACCCAAGCACGTAAGACCGCGATCATGGCCATCGGAAGCGGAGAGGTAACGACCTCAACCAGGAAATACACACAAACGGAGAGGCATCTTTAAAAAGACGCTCTCTGTTAATGCCACTCTTTTAAGAAGGGAAAATATACTCTTTTAGTAGGAAGAATATACTCTTTTAGCTGCTGAAGCACCCAGGGGTGTTCTCTGCACTTCACCAGTGCAAGAGGGGGAGTAGCCGCTGTAATACGCCGTAATTCCAACAGCTTTTCGAGGTGAATGGATCGGCAGAGTAATTCAGCTCGCTGAACACAACCGCTTGGTTCCGAAGAGAAAATCTGAATGAGTGGTTGCATACCAACTCCTTTTATATCCGTATGTCCGGGGGAGTGGCATGCAAATTCCACTCGCCAATTCCTATTGGACTTTTTTAAAAAAGCAGAGGTGTTTGGGGCTCCCAAGAGTGACCCCTAGTGTCACTACATCGGCACAACGTCGAGTGAGTGACAGATAGGGAAGGGGATACATTATAGGTTGTATAAGCGGTGCCCAAGAGTTCTTCAACTGTTATGGAGACTACTGAGAATTGCCTGTAAGAAGCAATGCATATCCCTGGAGTGGTGAAGGGCAGTGGCCATCTTAATACCCAAAGAGCAGGAATCAACCAACATAAGTCAGTTTAGGAGTATTGCTCTACTGAATGTGGAGGGAAATATTTTCTTTTCGGTGGTAGCAAGGAGGATGTCTGATTACATCCTGAAGAATGGATACATAGACACAGCCTGCCAGAAGCAAGGCATGCCAGGTTTTCCTGGATGAGTGGAGCATGCGTCAGTAATATGGGAGCAGATCCAGTCAGCCAAGTGAGACAAGAATGACCTCCATGAAGTCTGGCTGGACCAGGAAAATGCCTATGGATCGGTTCCACACCAGCTCATCAGCTATGCACTGGAGTTTTTCCATGTACCAGAGTGTATTAAGAGCTTGGTAGATAGTTACTATGGGGACCTGAAAATATGTCATACAACACAGGAGTACATAACTCGATGAAAGCAACTGGAAAAAGGGATTGCGATGGGATGTTCAATCTCTCTCATCCTGTTCACAGCTGCATTTGAGATCATCCTAATTGGCGCCAGACAGATGGCCCTTGGAATCCGTTCACAATCTGGGGTGAGATTGCCAGCACAGCGACCCTATATGGATTATGTCAGTATCCTCTTGCTGCATGTACAAACAGACTCTTAAAAAGGCTGGAAGAACTTTTGGCATGGGCCAGGATGAAGATCAAGCCAGCAAAGTCACATAACCTTTCTATGCGTAAGGTGATTAGAATTGACCAGATATCATTTGCGGTGGATGGTGAAAGAATCCCAGTGCTGGCAGAGCAGCCCATTCAAAGTTTAAGGAGATCACACAGCAGATCTCTCAGATAAACACATGGCAGGGTTGGTTCCGAAGCAGCTGAAAGAGGGCTTGGCAATTGTTATCTCCCAGGCAAATAAAAGGTCTGGTGTTACCACTTCACATTGTATCATCACCTGATGTGGCTGCTAAAGATGTGTGAGATCACTGCAGCGGCAATGGCAAGGATGGACACCAAGGCCAATAGTCACATCAGGAAGTGGCTGGGCTTGCTGCATTGTCTTTCAGATGTAGAATTGTTTGGAAGAAATGCCTTACAACTGCCATTAAAGTCCATCACCCTGGGTTACAAGCAGGAGAAGACCAGGCTGTTCTTAGAATTAAGGGAATCAATAGACCTGTCAGTGAGGGCTTATCAAGCCCAAGTCTGAACAGGCTGCACCTGGAAGGCAGAGGAGGTTGAAGCAACAAGAGACTGTTGGAAGAACCCAATTAGGAAGAGCAGGCCTTGGATGGAGATGGATCCAAAACTGTGGTCAGCAGCCTCTAAAAAACAGAAGAAAGTGATGGTAGTGACAGAAGTAACAAAGATGGAAGAGAAAGGGTATATGATTCGAGTAGTCAGCCAGCAGCAGAAAGGACGCTGGACAGCATGAGAAGGTGCATCTAATAGAGTTTTAGGATGGCCTGACCTGTGGAAGATACCCCAGGCCAGACTAAGTGTTCTAATAAGATCCACCTATGACACTCTTTCAAGCCTTGGAAATTTGTCTCTGGGGTAAAGAGTGTAAAGAGGAGAGTTGTCCCCTCTGCGAGGCACCAAGATCAAGACTGCCTTGGCTTTTCTGCAAAAGCTGGCAGAGATCCTTGAGGTGTGTAAAATAAAGGCCAACAAAGGCCATCATGCTTCTCAGAGGAAGTACATTGTGTTTGTTAAAAAGGGAGGTGCCGCACGAGACATGGCATGGAGGGAAGAAGGGTCAATCCTGGTACATGGAAGTGATTGGTCAATGGTGGTTGACTGTGGCCAGCAGCTCAAATTTCCTTCTGAGATCCCCTTTACCTCCTTGAGGCCGGACATAGTGTTATGGTCGGCATCAGCTAGGAAAGTCATAATGATTGGACTTACTATCCCATGGGAAGGGACTGGAGGCAGCCTATGAGAGGAAGAAGCTGAAATATGCTGATCTGGCTGCCGAGTGCAGGGAAAATGGATGGAGGGCTGCCACTTACCCTGTGGAGTTCGAGTGTCGAGGATTTATTGGAACATCAATGCAGCACCTGTTGAAAAACATCGGTATCTTTGGATCAACGTTGAAGAAGTTTCTGAAGGAAATGTCAGAACAAGCAGAAAAAGGGAGCTTCTGGCTATGGTTAAGAAGGAAGGATAAAAATTGGGGTGTGCAGAAGTAAGAAAGTAGAAATAGGGAACAATTGTGATATGTGGTGAGGTAGCATGCAGAAGAGGAAAGGGGTGGGGAGGAATTATTTCCGCTGACCCACTCGGTCCTTATCCGGGGGTTTCTGGAAAGAGATTGAGTGGGGGAGCGAAACCAGGCCCAGCTAGGCATTGGAGGGGCGGCTGATGCAGCTTATCAGAAAATGTAAACAAGCAGATATATACACAAGCACGAGAACATCACAGATCTTCTTCAGTGTGTCCAGTATCAACATGCAAGGACACTTATGAGAAGCACGATCATCTGCAACTCAGGTTAATATAGGTAAAACACTAAAATAACTGACAATTCTGCTCGAAATGTTGCTTTTGTGCTTAGATTAAATTTTAGCTGCATCTGGGAGAAATAGTGCACCATTTTTTCAAGCTTTTTTTTAAAAAAATCTTTTCTGACTTTGTTGCGCTTTAATGACATGCAGTAACTCACTGACATAGTGTCTGATGTATGTCGTCATGAAACAGAGACCCTCCCCTCCAAATTCGATCACAAGTGGTCACAGGCATTTAAATGACCAGGTGTAAACAGTGATGTGTCTCACCTGACCACATCTGATCGGTTCACCCTAGATGCTTCTTAATAGCAGGTGTACCTGAGGTCAAAGGCAGCATAAAGGTATTCCACACGACTCGAGTGGAGTTATCCATGTCTTCTTAACAAATATGACCGGTTTTGGGTGAGATAAGACTAAATGTAACTCCTTTTCACTGTAAATCTTGATGTCTCCTTGGCTTGATCATGATTTGAAGCTCGATTCTACTTCCATGCAATTAAATTACCTTTATGCTGCTTTTATGTTCTATTTGGAGCTTGGAAGTTTTGGACCCCATTGACCTGCATTGGATGGATCTCAATACATTATACATCTATGAAAATATCCTCATTTGTGTGCCAAAGAAGAAAGAAAGTCATACAAGTCATAAGGGTGAGTAAATGGTGAGACAATTATAATTTTTGGGTGAACTATTCCTTTAAGTGCTGTGTTTTCCATTAGGATGCATTTCTGGTGTTTGTGAACATTTAGCTCCTTCTAAGTCTCCCCTCTCATGTCTCTCCTCTGTGTCCTGCTGTGGGAAATCTCAGAACAAATATGTCCTCCACTTCAGAGCTTGAGATAAAGCTGCTCACTGGAGGTGGAAGGAGAGCAAGTGTTGATCTGTCCTGGTTGGTTATGGGTGGTGGGATGGTTTGTTAGAAGACAGGGGGTGTGGGGGAATGGAGAACTGGGTCCAGAGGCTTGGGTGAACATGACATATGGCAGATAAAGGCTCTCCAGTGGGTTAACACCGGAGCTTGTACCATGGATTGCCCCAAGGAGCCCTCTTTAAGACCCTGGCATCCATCCTGATAGCATGACCCAAAGTCATTCATGTTTCTATCATAGAAAGAAGGGCTTGCAGACTTGGTAGGAGGCTCTTTTCAAAAGAGATACGCTCTTGTCTAAATTCCACCCCTATGAACCTTGATAGCTAAGGGATTGAGTGTTAGGAAAACACTCCAGAATTAATACCCCTGATGTTGGATCCATAGAGGATATGCACACTATCAAAAACGGTTGTCCAAACAGTATTTACATCTGATATTCAAAATGACATGGATGTAATACCTGCTGACAGTAAATTAAGCCCCAAATACTCCACTTAGACAGCTGGCAAGCTCAGTTGGGCACAAGTCAGTTTTGTACAGAGGAATTCAGTGAAGCTCTTTGAAGGAAAACTAAAGTCACTGCAGTTTAGATGGCACAATTATTTTAGTGCCTATCCTGCATGGATCTTTCAAAAAGGTTTTCTTTTCAAGAATGAATGGAATAGGATATTCTATGTGTTTTGACCAATAAAACAATTTTAAAAGATCTGAATGTGTCCTCCAGCAGTTTGCATTTTTTTCTGAGTTGAAGACCATCATATATTTTTGCTCAATTTCATTGTTAAGGGACAATCCGACCAAACATGTTCTTTGCTAGATGCAGCACAATTAATGGAACAGGGCGCAGGAGATTTGAGGCACATTTTTAAAAGTTTAAGTTCTTTTAAACTTAACACTTAAAAATTTGTAAATCTTGTGAGAGACGCTGAAAAAAAAAAAAAAACTGCGGGACTCTGATGAAAGTCTGCTAAAGTAGGTTTACATAGGAAGACAACTAATAAATATTGCAGATGAAAAAACAAAACAAAAAAAAAAACTTTATCTTCAGGAATCAGGGGTAGTGTAGTCCATCATCAGGACATCCACTATTAAACACTTTTTATTTTTTATTCATTTTTTTAATATAAAGTTGAAATAATGCAGACTGAAATCATCAAAAGCATATACCATCTATTAACAACTTCAGAGCTTCACAGGACATGAAAGAGGCTGATCCCTTAACAAAATAACAGGCAGAGGCACTAATCTCCAACTCGGGAGTCATATATTGTTGATGCCTGGTGAAGTATGAGTGAGAGGCTACAACCACGGCAATAAGGACAAGTTCTTGCCACTCTTTATTCTTCAAACTGAGACAGTTCTTGAGTTGTCAGGAGGATCTGTTTCTCACTTTGAGCCTTTGATAGGGTGTCAGTCTGTTTCTAATGTGTACTGTGAAGCCACTTTGTGTTCTTGATCTTTGAAAGCTGTTCAATACCAAGTGCTTTTACAAAACTTATTTGGCTTCAGCTACTGGTCTTTGGATGATGGATGGAGTACATTTAAATGCTTCAGAAACAATAAAGAACTTTATTTCTATGTATTGAGAACTAAAGACCTAAAGTTAGCCATTGCTCTTTTTTATTTTATTATTATTTTTTTATATAAAGTTGAAATAATGCAGACTAAAATCATCAGAAGCATATACCATCTATTAACAACATCGGAGCTAAAATTGTATAAGTTATTGTTAAAAATCGATTCACCTATAAAGAAACTGAATGGGATGTTTACTGCTGCGATCTATTGAGCTTCACCTGCAATCTGAGATTTGCTACAATATTATACAATAATTCATATGTATTGCTTTGCTGCCCATCAGAAAAGAAACCATGAGACCTTAATAAAAAATAAATAAAAATTTTTAAAAAATTAAAAAGAGGGAGAGAGAAAAGAAAAGGCGATAAAAGAGTAAGTGATGGTGATGATATTTCAGGCAACAGAGGGCCCGTCAACACATGTTTGCCTGGCTTTACATAAACAGGGTAATAAATAGATTGATCACTTGCAGCTTAACAGATTCATGTCACTTTAAAGCAATGGGACTTTGAGCACCCGCATGCATTGCCTCATTACTCATGACTTACCCCCACCCCACCCAAGATGCAATGGGAAATACAACACAATGACAGTAGAGAAGGAAACAAAAGTTGACAACACAACAACATTAAAACAAAATATTTGCAATGATGCAATATTTTATTTTAATCATAATGTAAGTGCTTCGGTCCACTAGGGAAGGTAAATTAACCTAATTCAGTTTTACTGCTTTATAATTTATTGTCTAAGGAGGTCATTTATAGGCATGAAATTACAATGATCATGTTAATGGGGTTATTTTGGGTATTTAAATCACAATGTCTTAAGCAATAAAAAATACTATGACAAAAAAAACACTTTTATTTTCAACAAATTCTTTCACAACAATTTACATAAAATAATAATAATAATAAAAAAAATGATTGAAAAATGAAAGCGGTCAAGTGGCCTAAGAATGAGCAAGGGAAGATGTCACATTCATATTTAGACCTCAAGTGACTCCTAACACAGCTGTTATAAAACACAAATTTGTCTGATAATCCTGCAAAGCCTGGAATGGACAGGCCTGAGCATTGCTAGTCCCGTCAGTGCTCATAAAATAAACACCAGCAGCAGTGTGATGGCAGTCCATAGTGTACCGCAGTTATATTTAGGTAAGGACATGAAAGAGGCTGATCCCTTAACAAAATAACAGGCAGAGGTGCTAATCTCCAACTCGGGAGTCAATATTGTTGATGCCTGGTGATGTATGAGTGAGAGGCTACAACCACAGCAATGAGGACAAGTTCTTGCCACTCTTTATCCTTCAAATGGAGACAGCTCTTGTGTTGTCAGGAAGATCTGTCACTCACTTTGAGCCTTTGATAGGGTGTCAATCGGTTTCAAATGTGCCACTTTGTGTTCTTGATCTTTGAAAGCTGTTCAATACCAAGTGCTTTTACAAAATTTATTTGGCTTCATCTACAGGTCTTTAAATGATAGATGGAGCACATTTAAATGCTTCAAAAAAATAAATAAATAAATAAATAAAGAACTTTATTTCTATGTATTGAGACCTAAAGTTAGCCATTGCTCTTATGATATTTTAATATTATACTGATTTGTGTAATTTTATGGAAAAAGTAAAACAAATCAACAACTAAAACATTACAGAATAAAAAATAAAAAAAACATTGCTAACACTTACATTTAGCAGATGCTTTTATCCAAATCAACTTACAGCGCCCTTATTACAGGGACAATCCCCCTGGAGCAACCTGGAGTTGAGTGCCTTGCTCAAGGACACAATGGTGGTGGTTGTGGGGATTGAACCAACAACCTTTTGCTTACCAGTTCAGTGCTTTAGTCCACTATGCCACCACCACCAGTTACCATCACTTACTGATGTTTGTTCTGTTGTTTTTCACCAAAAAAATACATCATATATATATATATATATATGTGTATATATGTATATATGTGTATATATGTATATATGTGTATATGGTAGGTGATCAGCTTTCTCAGTGGTAAAATAGCTTTCCAAGTGGGGGTATTCCTCTCTATTTCGCGGTAGCCGGTGCGCAAGAGTCGATCACTATAGAACCGCAATGTCCTCCACCATTTTAAACAGTGTGTATCCAATGTGGAAACTCCGGTAAGAGGTAAGCGCCTTGAGTTCTGTATTCAATCAGTCTGTCGTGTCTCTCAGCTGTGATGAGCCGTAATGCTGAAGTTGTTCGTTTAAAGCTGTTTAAAGCTATTTCCTAGCTTTAGAAGTGTAGTAGCGATCACAGAGCACTGTTGTATGTAAACAGTGGCTGACGCGGATTCACTTCACTTCACCAACTGGCTCATATTACACACAAAAATTATATTTTGCCACCACCTGCTGGCTAACATATGTAATGTAAAAAAAAAAAGTCAAACAGTAGCTCTTAACGCATCTGCACTGCTCTTACACTTTAGTTTAGAACGGCGTGAACACAAGCGGAGTGATACCCACACAGTGAAGCGTCCGAGTGCTGATGGTGTCAGACCATCAGTGCTCATGGAACGTTTCTCGTCCAATCAGATTATAATAATGATGTATATGTATATATATATATATATATATATATATATATATATATATATATATATATATATATATATATATATATACAGTATATATAATGTATAATGTCCCCCAATCTCAATTTTCATAATTTTAGTCTTTAGCTATATCCCTTACTACCAATAGCCAGTATATGAAATAACTCCCTATATTCTCAATTTAGCTTATTTTGTTAATTTTTTGATTAGAGAAATGAAAAGAAAGAAGAAACACCTAGAATGTTTTGTAATAAATTGGCTTAATAGAAGTTAATGCAAAGCTCCCGGCAAATGACAGAAAAAAGCAACATCCACTCAAATCAAAGTGCTGAAATGAGTGGTCAACCAATATATCGCAGAGGCCAATATATCGGCCGATATTCAGAATTTTTAAATTATCGGCATCGGATGATACATTTTCCCGTTTGGCCAATTTTTTTCTTAGGGCCGCGAGGGTGCCAAGAATCACCTGCTTGGATGTTAAGCGTCTGAGACATGTAAACGACCAATCACTATTTTTTTATTTTTTTATGTCCCATCGTGTTACTACAAAAATAGACTGGTGTGCAACACAGTGTCATTTAAACGGTCCGCATATCAGAGCCGTGGCAGGTGCGTATGAGCTCAAAATGTTAAAGTACTTGCCTGTTTCATTCTCCCTCTCTCTCCTTAACAGTTCCCTGTAATTTCTAACTGTCTTGTATAATGAAACAAAGGCAAATATCAATTAAACTAATATCATATACTGTCCACAAATATGCAGCTATCTTGTTTAAATAGATAAACAAACCTCACAAAACTTTAGGAAATCCAGCGTCCTGTGGAGTATTCATACAGTATTTCTTCCTCTAAAGCACGTTTTCTGTCAGCTTCTCCTCAGCAGTTCCCTGTAACTTTTAACTTTCTTGTCAAATGATAAAAAGGCAAATATCAATAAAACTTCTATTATATACCATTTGCAAATATGCAGATATCTCATTTAAACAGATGTAATTCACGAACCTCAATAAAATCCAGCATTTCTTCCCAATGAGTGCTCATCTAATGTTGTCCTCTGAAGCGCGTATTCTATCAGCCATGAATCAAAACTTCAGGATAAAGATCAAAATTTCTTCTGATTCACAAATTATGACAGTCAGTCCGTGACAATTCAAGCAGGCAATCCAGGCCGTTTAAACTGTCCGGAGATTGCTACTCCCTCTTCCTTCTGCTGAACACAAACAAAATTTTTACGAAAAACATTTCAGCTCTGTAGGTCCTCACAGTTCAAGTGAATGGGTACCAACATTTTGAAGCTCCAAAAGCACATAAAGGCAAAAGTAATTCATATGACTCCAACGGTTAAATCTTTATATACAGAAGCGATATGATAGGTGTGAGTGAGAAACAGATCGACATTTAAGTTCTTTTTTACTGTAAATCTCCACTTTCACATTATCTTTCACATTCTTCTAATTTTGTATTTGGCAATTCACGTTCTACATGCATATCACCGCCATACTGGGCAGGGAGGATAAGTTATAGTACAAAAGACTTAAATATTGATCTTACTGATTACTTTTATGCTGCCTTTATGTGATTTTTTGAGCACCAAATTTTGAAACCCGTCCACTTGCATTGTATGGGAGTACAGAGCTGAGATATCCTTCAAAAAATCTTTGTTTGTGTTCAGCAGAAGAAAGAAAGTCACATACATCTGGGATGGCATGAGGGTGAGTAAATGATGAGAGAATTATCATTTTTGGGTGAACTATCACTTTAATTGTGATCCTGTTGAAGAAAACTAACTAATACGATTTCCCTTTTTTGTGAGTTTAGTATTTTATCCAATATATTAAGACATATAATTATGGGAACAGAAAAATGTACTGCATAGTAAGAATGACCATGATGGATAAGACTAAAATAAACCCAGTAGAAAACCAAAGGAGAGAGAATGTAGGTGTGTGTGTTTGTGTGTGGAAAAGTATAGATCAATAATTTGAGCAGAAAGACAGAATAAGATAAGTGTGAGTTCTTGTGTTGATAAACAACATGAGTGAGCAGTCATGTGTAGGTTCGCTGTGTTGATAAAAGATACACACTGGGCCATGTAATGGTCTAGATCTGTTAACATGATAGATCTCTAACTGTAATGGATGGTACTTGGAAGAGGGTAGAACAGCGATAGACTGCCTACCTCCCCAGAGCATGAAGAGATGATCAGTGTGTCTGAGAAAGAACCTCCATCCACACAGTCAAGGTCTGCTACCCCACCATGCTAACCCACAACATCCATAAACATGGACCTGCGGTGAACCCCTGCAATCAAACATTCAGAGTGAAATCTATTTTTATTATTCTAGAGACATAACCATCCTGCAAAAGTTCCTCATTACCACTTGTCAATAAACCTTTACCATTATAATCCTAAACCATGAAACATTTACCTTTATTGTTACAGATCAGCTGTCACGAACGCCGGTGAAGATTCCTCAATCGACCACCAGAGGTCTCACTCACCTGACTATTAGGCGCCTCTTCTTCCTGAGACGGCTGAGGAAGTTTGGAATGAACCGCCACATCCTCACACGGTTCTACACCTGCACTGTGGAGAGCATCCTGACTGGCTGTATCTCCGCATGGTACGGCAATAGCACCGCCCACAACCGCAAAGCACTGCAAAGGGTGGTGCGAACTGCCAGACACATCATCGGAGGTGAGCTTCCCTCCCTCCAGGAAATATATACAAGGCGGTGTGTGAAAAAAGCTCAGAGGATCATCAGAGACTCCAGCCACCCGAGCCATGGGCTGTTCTCACTGCTACCATCAGGTAGGCGGTATCGCAGCATCAGGACCCGCACCAGCCGACTCCATGATAGCTTCTTCCCCCAAGCAATCAGACTTCTGAACTCTTGATCTCCCACGATCAAAATACATCAGCACTGCACTTTATTACCCTTACTCTTATATCTCACACCGGACTGTCATAAATTATATTATTATTATTATATTATGTTCTCTCTTAACAACTGACTATCAACCGAGAGCCTGAATGTCAATACAGTACAATACTGTACATTCTATATATATATATATATATATATATATATATATATATATATATATATATATATATATATATCTTTTTTATATATTTTTATTTTTTCTTTTTATTGAATAATGTGTATCTATATAGTAAAAAAAACAAAAACAAAAAAAACAAAAACAGCGTATTGTATACTGTACAGTGTATGTTATTATTTGTGTATTGTTGAGTGTAATTATGTGTATAACAGATGTTTAAATTGTGTTGTGTTAATTTGATGTTATTGTAAATTGGTATATGTCTCATCACTTTCACGACTGCTATGTTGCTCGGAACTGCACCCAAGAATTTCACACACCATTGCACTTGTGTATATGGCTGTGTGACAATAAAGTGATTTGATTTGATTTGATTTGATTTGATTAACATTGAACTACATTTCCCAAGTGCCCACATGCCTGGACTGTTTACCCTACACCTGCCTCATTTCACTCAGACTATTTAAGCCCGATGTGTGTGTGTTCATTCATTGCAGTCTTGTTTGCCCGGCTACATTTCTGAGCGTTATTACTTACTCTGTTGATCTACCTGTGTTTGACTCTGCTTTGGCTTTACCTTGTACGATTCTCTGCTGCCTGCCTATTACTGTGTTTGCCTGGACTATCTCTATTGCTGTTTAGCTGCCTGCCCCAATCCTTTGCCTGTTTGACTATGTTACTGCCCTGTCTCTGATATTGTTGATTGCCCTGGTTATTTTACCCATGCCTGTTTGTACTCTGAACTTGTTGTATTAATAAACCGTACATGGATCCCACTCAGCCTGAGTTACTGTTACATCAGCTCATTTCACTGGCAAGGTTAAATAGTGAAATGAGTACACTTGAGCAATAGTTATGTCTGCTTGTGTAAAGCCTGTGAGGATACCAAAAAAACCAACCTAGAGTTTAGACATTGGGAATAAGGGTGAGAGTCGTACGACTTCATGAGCATAGCTAAAACTGAAACCAGATGTAGGTAGAATCAAATACTTGGGTTCTGGACTGGGAAGAGGGGCTAGAAGAAAAGAAGAGAGCTGGAAGAAGGAAAGAAGCATAATTTAAAAAGAGACACAATAAACCTGCTGAGAGACAAAGAAAGAGATAAAGAATGGGAATGGTTAGAAAAACATGGACCTTGAATTATTTTTTCACCCTCATTTTGTACCAAATCTGTATGCTGTTTGTTTTTTTATTTATCTATTAATCCACACAATTAATCCACACAGTTAAATTATCTTCTTTGCTGCAATAGAACAAATATTGTTTACATAAAAGACAATGACTTTGAATATCTTTCGAAGAGTTGTCATTTTTTGCAAATCCATTTTATCCAAAGTGACATATCATAAGCTTCATGATAGAGCATAGAGCATCATGGGCATATGAGTACAGAGCACATAGAACAAATGCACACTGAGCAAAATTGGGATAATTGTCTCAAGAAAAGAACTATATTCATTCTGTAATTCTTTAGTTCCTGGATCACCTATCTTTGAAACCGAAGTCAGCAGTTTAGATCCTTATTCATATGGCTGCCACTATTCCTCCTCTGCTTTCCTCTAACTATTATATTTGTAACATATAAACACACAGTATATTGTTACATACTAGCACTAGACACTATAATTACTGCTTATGCCTGTTGCATGTTCATGTCCACTTTAAATACTTAAAAAAAAATGCTTACATAAGCACAAGAAAGAAAAAGTATTTCACACAGACAAATGTTTGCAGAAACCATTTTTTATAGAATGCCTAATTATTAATATTACTTTAAACATGTTTGATGTTGAGGAGCGCTTTTGCCCCTCATTAAGTGATGTGTGAACAGAAAAGATTATCATCTCTAAACTTTGTGTCAGGAGTAGTTTAATATGTATATACATTAGATGTGTGGGAGAAAGATGTTGAGCGTAAGGTGAGTAAAAGGTAAAAGGAATTTACCAGATCTGTTCATACACTAACAAAAGAGACATCTATATTCATGAATCCTGCTGGGGGTGACGTGACAAAAGTGGATGGTATTTGTGGAGGTGAGGGCGTGGTTGAGTGCCCGTCTGGGAAGAGAGAACGCAGTAAGGACATCCACCTGAGATGAATTATTACTAATTACTGTTTCTGTGTGCATAGTGAGATTCGGGGGAGATAAAAGTCGGCCCAGTCCGCAGAGAGAGAGAGAGAGACACGCGGCCGCTGTGTGTGTGTGTCTGTGTGTTTAAGTTGATTTAAGTTGCTTTATGTCATTAAAAGTTTCTTTGACTGCTCAGCCAGTTCCCGCCTCCTCCTTGCCCATCCTTACCCATTACAGTATTTTAAAAGGGCCATTGATATTAGTTGCCTCTGTACCTGATAGTGAAGAAAAACATTTTTCACCCCCTTTTTTCACTTCCACTTTTCAGTCGGTGAATGGTTATTCTCACAGTGGTCCAAACAAGAAAATATTTCAAGTGTAGGCTCCCACTAGCCCCCATGATTATATCATTAGTTATATATGAGAGTTTACAAAGTAGTTTTAGGAGTACATGGAGGTCCAGTACAGAGAACGTGCACTATAAACCCAGGGCACTGTACAGTGTGGACTGTCAAGATTTTGTTTTTACATCTGCTATTCAGGAAATTCACTTTCTTCCTCAGCCCAAGGCATAAAATACACAAAGCATAATAAACATGTCAGCCACTGCACTAAAATTGAAATGTGTTCTCATTTGTTTCACATATTCATAACAATGTCTTAATTAAAAACTTAAATTCCAGTTAGCCTCACTGTGAGAGGTGTATATGGATGATTTACACTACCTAGAGCTTCATGTAAGTGCCATATAAAGTGAAACATTATTCCAAGGTTGTGGAACAGTAATACATTACTTTTAAAATGTAATTTTAATCACTTCAATGAAGATCTTGAAATATTAAGGTTTAAATTCTTTGATACAGATGCACCTCTGTATTTACATCTACAAAACATAAAAGAAAGTTTGTACATTTACAGGTCTGGCAACATGGTCTTCAATTGTGCACTTAATATGTGCTCATGATTCTAATAAAGATGCTTATAGTATATTTAAGTCTAATAAATTTTCCGTGACTATAAAACACATCATCTATATTCCAAGATTTACACGAGGGCATAGCACTTTCCATTACCCTCTTTGTGAACAATAACAAACATTGTGCACAAGGTTTAACCCTGACTCATTGGTGGTGGCTGAAATGGCTGCACTAAGCCCACCAAACAGAGGGGCACAAAGAAAAGTGCTGCCCGCGAATTCCCTGTCTTGAATCTGTCAACCTTTAGCGTGACCCATCTCACTGCCTGGGGTCTTTATTGTACCCTCTCACTCATAGTGCCTGCAGCCTTCCAGTCACCAGCACAAGTGTGTATGTGTGTGTTTCCATGTATAATCCTAACTGATACAGTGCTTGCATGGGTGAGGCTCAATAGTCAAAGCGTTTTACTTGAGCATGTGTGCATTGACTCCACACCTCCACAGCTCATCAGTCACAGATTCAGACAGCCAAGCAATGTGGTCGGCAAGCGCCCCACTGGTGCATACTTGGCACAGAAACACATGGCAATATTCTCCACTCATCAGCTTTCCCAATGCCCTAGCTTCCTACTACTCTCCACGTACCATCCTATGCCAATCAGAACAGCTACTGTATGTTGGATAAGGAATAATGAATCCAGATAGTATAAGCATATATTCCTGAGTTCCAAAGTTTTAAAACTGTACTGAGAAGCACAACTTCTTCCACACTGATCATTTTTGGCCCTGTTTACTTTTAGAAATTAAACTCCCTTTAGCACTTTTCAAAAACACAATTAAATACACTCACAATTAAAACACTTATTAAACTTTTTGCATAATTTGACAAAATTACAGCACAGACATTGGAATATTGCAGTCATATTGAAAATGACACACAATATAAATAGTGATGTTGAAGTGATATCTACCTTGATTTTTCTGTTGTTTTCACACATCACTGTCTTGTATTTAATGTAAATCATGCTAAATTGTTGGTTGTGGTGTTCAAAATGCTACAATCGAGGCACAGCTGGAATTTGGTAAAATAATAATAATAATAAAAGTCAATACATAATTACATTTGATTACATATAGCAAATGTAAAAAGTTGCAAAAATAAATTATGAAGGCAAAGTAAAAAGTTCTGTGACTGTGGCAAGATTTACAAACGTATCTTACGTGGTTCCTTACACAAATCACTGCAGTTCCGAGGGGAAATGTTCACTATGTGGCGCTAAAAGTGAGTTAAATTTTCTCCCAAACAAAGGAGGTTAAGGTTAATGCTCTATCAAGTTCAAAATCAACAAAACCAACCTCCCTACCCTAAACTTTATACCTAAACTTGTGGCTATATATGAAAATGTGACTATAAAATGTAGAGGTATAGCAATGTGATTATATGAGACCAGGTTGTTTTAATGTGACCATAATATAACAAAAAGAGAAAAAAATGTGGAAATCTGTTTGTTACTAATTCAACCCCTCACGCATAGACATGCCATAGTTGATGAAACACCCATATAGCTTTTCTCTACAGCACTCCCTCAAACACACTAAAATGAATGATCAAGTGCCAGTCAGAAAGTTAAACAAAAGGGATGGTGTGTACATATGTCTAGAATATTAGAGAGTGAGAGAGAGGGAGAGATGGCACACCAAGATTAAAAGAATATATGTGGTGTAGAAATGCTCCATTGCCTGTGCGTGATGTAATGACAGATATCTGGGGAGGCATTGACCTTGTGAGAAGACAAAGATCCAGGAGATCAGCATCTAAACATATGTTTTAATACCCTCACTATTTCAGTCATGAAATATAATGGATTTTTGGGATTACCCTCATCATATTGTACCTTTCCTAAAGGCCTATGTTTTCAGATATACATTAATTTGCACTTTTAAACAGCAGTGCAAACATTCCCGCAAAAAAATAAATAAATAAAAAAATAAAAAAGATTGGTTAATCTGGTTAAGATGGTCTCCAAGCCTGGCCAAGATGGTTTTTAGCTTGTTTAGCTGGTCTGTCAGCTGGTCTCCCAGCCTGACCAGTTGATGAGTGCCCTCTAAAACCCCTCAGAAACCATCAAAACAAACTATCCTAACCAGCTTAGAAAGGTTTAAGAATCAGTAGGGAGTGGAGATGGAGTGACCTATCCCTGTTGCACAAAAAAAAAAAAAAAAAAAAAAAAAAAAAAGGTAGTTTGCTAGTCTTATTTGGTCTTCAAGTATTTACAGGCTGTAGTGGTTCGACGGTTTTAGACCCCGTTTACACCTGGTATTAAGATGCATTTTTGGTGATCCGATCACGTGATCAGCGCTAAATGCAGGTCTAAACGGGGTCTAAAATGTTTTGTGATCAGATAACACAAAAAAAACACATACAAATGGGGTCAAACGCATATGACCACATTGCATTTGAGGTGTAAATGCTAATCAGTCCTGAATGCATCCCGGCAGCCGCAAAGCGCCTCACCTCACCTGTCAATCAACTGCTGTGCTAAAACAAGATTTTAAACTTTGACAGTTACGAGCGGTTTAAAAGAAAATAACCGTCCAATTGGAAAAATAAAAAAAGCAGATATATACACAAGCATGAGAACTTAACAGATCTTCTTCAGTGTGTCTGAAATCAACATGCAGGGACTTGTGAGAAGCACAAACATCTGCAGCTCAGGTTAATACAGGTAATCCATTAAAATAATGGATAATTCTGCTCGAAATGTTGCTTTTGCACTTAGATTACATTTCAGATGCTTCTGGGAGAAATAGCACGCAGTTTTTTCATGCTTTCTTTGTCCTTTCTGACATTGTTTTGGTTTATTATCATGCAATAACACACTGACATAGTGAGTGATGTATGTTGTCATGAAACAGAGTCTCTCCCCTCCAAATCTGATCACAAGTATTCACAGGAGATGCATTTAAGAGACCAGGTGTAAACAGCGATGTGTCTCACCTGACCACATGTGATCGGATCACCCGAGACGCATCTCAATACCAGGTGTATACAGGGTCTTAGAGGGGTTCTGGGCACTTGTCAGCTAGTCAAACACTAGCTTGGCCTGGCTGGGAGACTAGACCTGACAGTTAGACCAGATTAAACCAGTAATCAATCCTAGGCTGGTTTGAGCAATTTTTTTCTTTTCTTTTTTCTCAGCAAGGACAAATATGATTTATATCCAAAATTCTCCATTAGTAATTCCACCTCTGGCCAGACACTAACTGCAGCTCTTAGACTCTGTCTGCATTATACTATATATCTGAGAGGAGCTTACTATTCTCCCCTTTTCTAAGGTAGTTGCCAAAGAGTTTATTTCTTGTTGCTTTGAGATTTAATCCTGTCTAACACACAAAAACACACAGGCCTCTTGATTCCTGTATTGCCCCAACTACCCCCCACTGGGTAGTCGTGACAACATCTGAAGCTTCACAAAGCTGAGCATGACTTGTCCAGTGCTGTCCGGCTAGATTTCAGTTTTATTAGTCTCACACAGTTGGCGCTCTGCCTTTGTGCCCAGAGGTCACCTGCCTGACCACAGTAACCATAGATTCCTACTATAATGCTAATCCTCTCACTACTCACTCCCTGTGGACCTACAAGTTGCCTGAATTCCAAATTAGCCAAAGTCAAGGGGGCAGGCTTCCAGCATGACAGCTCTAATTAACTTTCTAAAGGCCACAAATGAAGACATCCATTCGCTAGCAATGCCATGGGGCAAGAGGAGTTTGTGAATTTGTGGTAGAAAGACAGGATTATGGGATGAAAAACAGCCCAAAAGCTGAAGACTAGAAGAACAACAGTGAGCTTCGCAGCTGATTGAGTTTACACAGATATTTTAAGCATCTAGCTGAGAGACTTAGGTTTGGTCTGTAGCCTTTGGGAACTGTATTTTCGTCTTTATTGACGTCATATAAGTTTGTTTTTGTTTTTTCACATTGCAGTCTCGATTAGTTGTTTCGCAAGTACAGTAGAAATAACAGTAACTGACACCTTAAATCCACAAGTATCACCTGTCCAGAACAAGAACTTATTTATAATCTGGGAGTTTTTAATGGAATTGGGTGAAGAGAGCTCAACATGGACACCCTTATTACCCTAAAGGCCCTGGCATACTCACAGAGAAGTTCTTCTTTGTTCTTTGCTCAGAGCAAAAAAGAAGCAGCTTTGAAACTGCTAAGCAATGTTATACTGTTTGCAAACATTCCGACACCGCCATGTCGCTGTGGGAGATATTTAGAGGAGGATATAATATGAGGACGCACAAAGACTACATGTAAAACCTTAACTAATGTGACATTAATATGTGTTGTCATTGCCTTCATGCCTCATTTTGAGTAGAATTCACAAACGATCAGTAAAAGTAGTTGTTTTAACTACTCGATGACATTTTAAAGTAATATACAGTATATACAATAGATAATGTGTTTCTATTCTGCATTCATGCCGTTGATGCTAAACGAGCTCCTAATGCGGCCATAATATCCACCAGCCTCACTTATTCTAATTTATGGTGACACTGATCCTACTGCAAAGATGGATGTATAAAAGAGTTAATGGGAAGAATACAGACAAAAGAATGATGATAAGAGGCATAACTCACTTTGGGCAGGTGTGTTAATGACTTTCACTACAGACGGCACATAAGTGAAGCAGCATGTCAAACAACAGAGTGAATGGGCACTTAAGAGTATTTGAGTAGATTTTATTCCTTTTGTAGACTAATTAAACAAACAAAATTGCATGACATGGTCTTGGAAAATGTCTCTACATGCACGATCGTACAGATGTTAGTAAGTTTGCTCCAACTCACTAATAACACTGCACATCTGTGTGTCATGTTGACTAATATTAACTAACTGAGCAATGCAAATTAAAAATCTATCAGCCTCAAAGTAGGTCCACGACACACCTATCAATGATGTGGACCAATGGCAGCAAGAAGGTGTTTAGCAGCCGATAAGAAGTTTTCCTGAAAGTTTGCGCTAGCTAGCTGTTACAAGCAACCAAAATGATCTCAAGTTTTAGTCAGCTTTTGAATGATATCACACTTGTTCATTCCTTGATTTCGCATAAAGTATTCTGGGGCCTTAAAGCTCCTATTTGCAAGAGCAGAACTTGTTAAAATGGCTCCAGTCCTCCACTGGATTCCATGCTCTAATAAACAATTTAAACATGCAATATCAAAGATAATAAAAACATGCTCTATATTTTCCAAATTGTTTACCAACTTTAATTCTTCAAAGTGAAGTAATCAAGTTGGTACAGAAAACATTGTGCAGGAAACAAACTGTTCTCACTCTAAATTCAGCAAAAGTAGGTCGAAAGTTTTGCTGCTGAAGTCAATCTGTTAACCAAAATTCGAAACATTGCCCCCAGTGGCTGAAGCTGGAAGTGTTGTGAAACGTATGAGCATGTGTGTGGGCTGTTTTTAGGACAGCCTAAAGCCCAAAGTATACTTCAATTTTGACGTGAAAGCTCAGCGTCTGCGATACTCCACAGTATGGTATACTATAGCACAGTATACTCCATCTGACTGTACTCGCATACACAGGCGTTTGGCACATGCACGCTACGACTGCTATGATATTCTGTACTATTTATCTCCAGGAGTTTAGTAACATAAATATGTCTTTATATTCCTTCAGACTCGAGTTATACATTTACAGGTATCTCCTGACCTCCTCACACACTGCTCTTGCACATCCACTGTTATTGTTTTTACCTTTGTCTCCTGTTGTTTAGCGGCAATTACATCTCCTTATTTGCTGACAACAACAGCTCAAATATTAGTTAATTCTGGGATGCATGCTTAGAAAAATCGGGCTGCACACCTTTAGTGCTTGTACACTCTACTGATGACAAGATTTGTGTCATGTGTACTACACCGTTTGACCGAAGTATACTTTCGGCTTTAGTCTCCTGAGAGTCTAATTCACTGTTACTAAGGTCAGGGTTAGTGTAAGATTTAGGGGTAGGGTTTATGTAAGACTCCAAATAAACATAATGAGTGAACGTCACATGTGGCTCTCACAAGACTTTAGATAACCGGGTGCTTACCATCTAGACACGACAATGTGTGAGCTCCAGTTTCCGGGGGAAATATCCACAGAGTGGTGCCAAAAGACAGTTGTAGTTTAAGTTGTAAATAATGTAATACAGTGAAGAGGAATACTTATTTTATAAACCATATGCCCTAACACAAACCTTAATCTTTCACCAAACCATCAGTGGACTAAAATAAAGAATAATTTAAAAAAAGAATCATGCTCATCATTGATTACTCACTCAGCGTGCTATGTTTAGCATCACAGTAAAAGGGAAACACATTTGAATAAATACAAAAACGTGACGGGAGATGCCGCTCTTAAGTAATTTGGCAGAATGGGGTCGATATCAGGATACCGGAACATTGGCTACATGTTGATTTTTCATGTGATCATTTTGCAGGAAAATGAATAGATGGAGTTCAGAGTCTATGACAGGGAGCATTACATGAGCGCTACTGTTAATGCAAATCTAATGACTTCACTCATGTGAGTTTAAAAATTTTAAAAAGACTTTGTGGTTCTTGCCAGACTAAACAGAAAATATTGGAAGTGGTAACAATGATGACTCTAAAGTTGTAAGGATGACGGATGGAGAAATGTTTGTACTGCTGCTCTCTCTTGCTCTTTCTTGCTCTCTCTCTCTCTCTCTCTCTCTCTTGCTCTCTCTCTCTCTCTCTCTCTCTCTCTCTCTCTCTCCCTCTCTCATCCTGATAAGAGGGGCCACATTCCAAGCTTTGACCCCAACTAAGACTGTCCAACACTGGAATATCAACGGCACACACACATGCACGCATGCACACACATTTGCCATCCCCCACCAACACACAAATCATATCGAAGCAAAGATAAGAGCAACACAGTGCAGAGTTTTCTCTGTCTGTGGTTCATTCGTTCTTTCCTTTCCTCCTTTACACACACTCACAGGACACATAAACACAGAATTTTCCATTCATATTGCTTGTGTTCATCATTGTCCATACATATTAAATAGCACCTCCTATATAATATATTAAAAAAGCAAACGCACACATTTTTTTTAAATAAAAAATAAAAACTGACTGATCAATGATATCAAGATCTTTATTTAATTTTTTTAAGTTCAAAATCTGAATGCTTTCCATACGTTTTTTGGGTGAAAGATTGGGCCCTAAATGTCATGTAAAGAAAGCATGATTAATTAAAGAAATCATTGTGGCCACCTGTAGCTCTTTCTTAAAAAGGTTTGTCTGTGGTATTTGTTGGGGCTTGATGTGTTGTGTTTGGCGTCAACATGTGTGGACAGACTTTGATAAGACTTCAGATGTACTGTCTCACCTCTACTAACTGGACAGTGTCTAAACTTTAGGCGGTTGACCGATGACATCATTATCACCACATGACAAGCTTTCTGTCAGGTCCTAGTGTGATTGAATGAAAAAGACAGATTTCAGGTTTGTTTTCCAAATATGCCATCAACATGGATTTGCTAACACACACACACACACACACACACACACACACACACACACACACACACACACACACACACATAAACACACACACACACATACATATGTTGGTGTGGCTATCCTTATGAGGACTCTCCATAGACTTAATGATTTTTACCCTAACCCTACCACTATCCCTAAACCTAACCCTCACAAAATTAAATTCCGCATTTTTACATATAAAAAACAAAACAAAAAAACAAACACACAACAAAAAAAAAAAAAAAAAAAAACATAGTGTAGTACGGTTTTTAAGCTATTTAATTTATGGGGACACTAGAAATGTCCTCATAAACCACATTTATCCATGTAATTACCAGTTTGTAATCTAAAAAAAAAACATCCTCGTAAACCACCCAAACCCACACACATATGTACAGACTTATCCATAAATATGCATACTGTATATATGTTGTGCAAACTATTGTTAACACAGTATGTTGATGCCAAATCAACACCTCAACAAATACCACAGACAAACCTTCTAAGAAAGATCTACATGTGGCAACAATTACTTCTTTATTTATTCATTTAGAATTTTGAACTTAAAAAAAAAATCATACCAATTGATATAATAGATTTATCTGTGTTTTTATAATTATTTTTTTGTGTGTGTTTAATAATATACTGTTTGAGGTGCAATTAGTATCCAGAAAGAGTTCACCAGCTTTCTCACATAATCACTTAACTATAGCTATTGATGATTAATAATCGCCATTGTACATAAACTGTGCGTATCTTTTGCAAACTGTATAAATCATGCCAGCTATCTGGTTCTGGCTGGTAACATACCACATGGAGCCCTATGGGTCATTAATCTGTCTCTTTCTATGAAGTCATCCTAGAGACTCCTACTATCAAGTGCTCCAATACCATCCATTCTACCTAGTCTTCTCCTGCCCAATTGGCTGAGTGCAGTTTGGATAAACACTTGCTCCCTACACTATGCATATCATAGTTAGTCTTACTTACCACAAAATATATAAGATTAACATTTTTCAGCAAAGTTGTATATGTTAACATTATATTAACATCACATTTTAGACACATGTTAATGCTTTGATTAGTAATTAATTAGTAGTTATTTTAAATTAGCCATAGTTAGTAGATAGTTCTCAATGAAGCAGATCAAATTCAGTAATTAGTGATTACCTAACAGTGAACTACCTCAGTCATCAGTTCACTATTACTTACTGACTGGTTAATCATGTTTCCATATTAGTTAATAGTGTAAATGTAGTACTGTACTACACATTAATCCTGTATTAATTCCTGCATAGTTACCTATTAATGATGGACCATTATTCTAGTGTTACCGAAGTTTTATGTTACAATAATATTATTTAATGCATTATAAACAAAAATTAACATTTTCAATAAACAATGGTATATTTATAAATTAAAGATTAATGAATGGTGTAAAAATTGCATTGTTCGTTGTTAGTTCTTGAAACCTAATTAACTAACGTTAATGACATGGACACAAGAAAGTGGCTTATTGTGTGAGAGTGGGTTACTGCAAGAAAACAGTGTTCCTGTTTATATGCATTGTTTAAGCAGCGTACTCTTTACTCCCGTATACTTGCGGCTCAGTCAGTAAGCAGCTTTCTCCACAGCAATGTAATTTCCCTGCGACGCTTGTGTAAATAACACACATGGCATCCGAAGAAGATTTCACTATTTTATTCTCTGTTGATTCGCTTTATTTACAGATATAGAGTTGTTGCTATGTTTGTTTGCTTAACTTACTATTGCGAACTGCAGCTGAATTGCAATGCAGTAATTGAGGTTCCCCTCTTACATAAAACTTTGGGATTACCCCAGTGTACCAGCTCATATAAGCAGACGTTAGGGACAGTCAGTGTTTTACATTTGTGTGTATAAATGGGTATAGTTTATAGTGTATGTAATTTTCCCACTGTACTCCCAGAAATGTTGAATTCTTTTCACTGTGTTGACATGTTGTTGGGCCCGATCCTATGACGTTTGTTATCCCAGTCTGTTCCATGCACATGTGCACTTAACACCCATCAGAATGTCGCTTATGTGTTTACTTGGCCACATTAAGCCGCATTCTCTGAGAGAAACCTAGGTGTCTTAAGCTACTTTCTCTTAATCCTTTAAATGGCATAAAGAAATCAGCGTTCTTGTTTACATGATGTTTCAGAATGCCTCTTTCTGCTAAAACCCTGCAATAAACCGTTTTCTTAAATGCATGTAAACATGGTCAATGTCAGGGCAGTTACAAGAGTGTGTTGTTAATGTTTATTACTTTATTGCAAAGTAGTAGAAATGCAAGAAGGCTAGCTGTAAAAAGATTAATACTTAAATTATAAATTATATAAAAACATTTAAGGTTAAGGATAACAGGATTGACTGTGTTACAGATTGTTTTCTTTATCATGGTCATAATATCAAGTGTTATTTCAATCCATGCAGTCATGGCTAGCCTTACCATACCTTGCCATACCTTAATTTTTTGGACTGGAATATCCCAGACTGTCTGGAAAGAGCAAAGTGATCCCTACAGTAGTGCAGTGTGTCAAACAAGCTGCCTAGTGGGGTCTGGCTCTGAGCAGTGGAGGGAAAGATAAGATTACAGAGTGTAATTCCAAACTTCACACTAGACAAAGTGTTTCTTAAACAGTAAGTGGAGTATGTGCTTAATCTTATACACAGTACACTGTATTACCAGCTGCTGCAAATCAAATTTATTTGGTAGGTATGCTTTAGATTGGCAGTTTCTCTCTGTGTTTCTGTAAACAGTGTGGCTGCAGCCTAATGGTTAAGAATATGGGCTGTTAACATATCAGTTGTAGGCTTTAACTCAGGTTTTAGTGCACAGTGGTACAATCATCAGCACTACACCCTATGCTGTAGGTTGCTCCAAATGGATTGTCCCTGCGATTACTGTTCTATAACTCACTTTAGGTGAAATGTATGCATGTATACTCTGGTCATAGCTCATCACAAATAAAAACAAGAACAGATGTCCATCCAGGGTTATTTTATTCATGTGCAGTGTTAAACAAGCACTCTTTTGCAAGTGTTTTGATAATAAGATAAATATTCTACTAAATTGTTAAAATATGTAAAATAGTCTACTATTTCTGTTCAGCTGGCAGTAAATAATGGTCTTAGGTTAGTTCCTAGTGGTCAGGTGTGCCCTTTACAACTGACTATTAACACAACTGGTATATGTCCACACAATATACCATCAAGCAATGATAAAATACTATACAATAGCATTAAGACTTATCATATAAACTTAAATAAAACTGAATCTGGACTTAACATAAAATAAAATAAAATAAAATAAAATAATTAAAGTAAAATGTCAAATAAAACACCCTTGAAGGGTAATTTCAATATTTCTTATTATGTTAACAATATGTATCCATGATTGTGATTAACTAATATGAGTAATGGGGTACAATACAATAATGCACAATCTATAATAATTTATTTATTTTTGAATTAATTTTATCTTAATGGTTAGTCAGTTACTAATATAAGTATAGTGGTTGCTATAATTATGATGTTAAATCAGTTAATATATTTGTTATACTAGTCATTCTTTTTTTGATTTTTCTTTTTTTCTTCTTCTTCTTCTTCTTTATTTTTTTATTTTTTTCCAGTTTACAAATGGTACCTCATAAGTAAAACATCTTACATGAAAACGAAAGAGATGGAGAGTCCCATAATAAAAGACTTTGAATCTCATAAACAATTTGGGACTTTTTAAAAAAATTATTATTACTATTTTATTTTAGGGCCCCCTCTTGTGGTCAGTATATGTAATAACGTGGAAAGCGAAATACCGGTATAAAGATACCTGTATATAGTGTGTTCAAATAAGTAACAATTTACAATAAGGTTCCTTTTGATAACATCAGTTAACAATATTAGTTAACGTGAACTAAAAATGAATAATACTTTTACAGCATTTATTTATCTTAGTTCTAATACATTTTTCTAATGAAAAGTTGCATTAGATAACATTAGTTAATGCACTATGAACTAACATGCACTAACAATGAACAATTATATTTTTATAAACTAACATTCAATTATTAATAAATGATGTAAAAAAAAAAAAAATGTTCATTGTTTGTTCATGATACCTAATGCATGATGTGGACGAATGGATCATTACTGGATCATAACATTTAAGTGTTACCAAAATAATATATACACAAATAATAACAGAATGAATGTGACAAGTCCAGATTAGCAAACTGATTACTGGTTAGCTCTCAACATTGTGTAAATCACAGCACTCACATTCAGCATTATCACAAAAAAACAAATGTTAAATTGGAGTAGACCTTTTACAGAAATGTCAGCATTAATAAACTGAGCATAATTAGAAGTTTGATTTCTAGAGATCATTTGAGCTGAGTGACAATCCTGTTAAGTCATATCGCTTCCTGGTGAGACCACCACACAGAACTTGCTCATGTTTATTTAAACAGAACTCAGAAACCATGGCAGTGTTTGCAAAAGGCAAAAAGTAAAAGCAAATATCCTTTCCCCTCACTTTTTCTTTCTTTCTTTCTTTCTTTTTGTCTCGCTCCTCCCAATAGTAATGTGTGTCAGAGAGTCTTAGTAAGTATATTTACAGCATGTGGTCCCCTTGCAGTTTATTTAATGCTTAATTGCTCCTAACACTCATTCCCATAGAGACACAAAGCAATTTACAAACTCTCAACAGGATAATTTATAATATTAGCAAGCAAAGATACCAATGGCTTAATGAAAGAAATATACCAGTCATCATTTACAGGGTGTGGTGCACAAGCTCAAACTAAACCAACCAGCTTTATGATGTAGCATCTGGGATGGTGGTCAAAAGTGCAGAACGCCATTTTGTTATGTTGTGATTTAGACACATCAAGAACATAGAAGTTTCTGAACTGATTTAGTGATTTTTTTAAGCCATATATTAGACGCAGCATAGAGGCTTTGTGGCTGCCATATGTCTCCAGAGTGTGGATTTTACACAATGAGAGATAAAGGAAGAAAAAAGGAAAATAATCTATTGCTGTATTTCTACAACAAGCAATTTGTATTTTTGATTTCGGAAAAGCCAATACGCTGTCTTCATCTCGTCAATGAAATGCACAGGCTTTTTAAAGCTTTGATCTAAACTAATCAAAAAGGAGATAGTAAAAAAAGAAGACTCTCTCAGCATTAAACAACCATCTACATGGCTGAAAGCAACAGAACTGGCCATACAAAAAAAAAAAAAAAAAAAAAGAACATATTTTAAAGGCAAAATCCAGGTGTATTCCAGAGGAGCACTTATTTATTTATTTATTTGCTGAGTTACTGCACATCTTGGGGCCATCAATCATTATGTGCTGTGCAGTGTGCACTCATGAACAGAACGCAGAGGTTTCTGCAGACTTAGTATGTAGGCTTGAGCATGCTTTTCCTAGTCACAACCAGTAATGTAAATTTGTTTAATCAAGAAAAAATTGTAAAGAGACAGAGGAAGGGTAAACAGTCAGGTGATGTTCCTCAAAAAGAGGAGCCAAAAGTTCAGCAATGCAATATTTCCATATTTAACACCATGCAAATTGTTTATTTATGACAGGTGTTATGATCACTTATTGTAGAGGTCAAATGTTATGAATTTTAGGCTCATTGGTATTTTTGGTGGTTAGCAGAGATGTATACAGTATGTATAAATATGTATAAAGTGTGAAGACCCCCCTTATTAATCTGCTTTTCCTCTTTATGTGTCTATGTCTTAAATTATCGATTAAACAAAGTCTGACCCAATGGAAATAAATACATTTTATAGACCTATAATTATTAGCTTTATTTTCAACAAGTTGGAGAATTTCCTGATGTAAAATGTTTGAAATTTTAAGAGATTTTCACGAAAGAAATCTTAGCTTCAGTTGTTAACTGAAGGGTATGAATTACACATAATTACAAGCAGATCCTTTTTTTTTTTTTTTTTTTTTTTTGGCTTGGAAGCCAAGCGATGCGTTTCTCTTACACATCTCCTCATATGTTAGTATCTGCTGTGGATGGCAAAGCCCTCCTGCTTGTTTTTCAACGATTAGCTGTTCATCAGAATTACCAGCTCAAATCCAGCAGTTTCACTTCCCGCATTAAAGGGGATGAATATTGATCTGCTAAAGAGGATTTATTTATTTTCATTCTCTATCCAAAGATCAACTGCTACCAGCTTTCTGGGGATCTGCGCGGCTCTTGCGCGGTAAAGCTACTGCACACATGACTTTGGACTTGACATTTGGGTGCTGGAAGGAAACCAAACAGTAAATGCACTGCAATAATCCCAGATAAATGGACTGATCACTGCAGAAGCTTAGATAGATAAGTGGTCTACACTTAAGTCCAGAGACGACGAGAAAAGGCTCGACTCAGAGCCTGTGGAAGATGGGGAGGAAACTCATGCGTTCCGGGATGCTGTTACGCGGCAGATACAACAAAGGATGCTCTGCTATAATGTAATAACATTTCATAGGCATATGTTACGCTTTACTAACACCTGTCCAATAGCTCCCGATTCAAAAAATGATTAAGAATACAAGAAACATGTCAGAGGCCTATGGAGCAACATGACAAATCATGCGCCCAAAGAAAGCCGACTACATCCAGCCTTCAGAGGCATTAGATTCCAATGCTGAAGCCGCACATTTTGGGGAGGATTTCACAAGCCCTTATAAAGGCTACAGCTTTATATAAATAAGTAAACATTTATTCATCCTTCTTGTATAAAATACTTTATTTGTATGTAATAATAATAATAATAATAATAATAATTATAATATGGCATGCTTTCAGCCCATTTCAGCGGTGCTTTATGCGCAACGTGCGTTGTGTTTATCTCATCAATTATAATTTTCTAGACAGTCCTAGAAGTCCGATTTTTCCCCAAGCAATTAAAAAGGTTAGAAAAGAAAGTGGTTATTTGTCCAGCAGAGGGCACATCACGCCTTCTGAAAGGATCTCGCACAGAAATCTTTGTTATATTCACCTCGAGTTAATCAAACATCAGCCTATTTAACTGTCTGTAACGACAGGGAACTTTGACAACTGTAGTATTACCTTGAGCAAACATAGAGTTAATCTAATTTTATGCATGGGAGGGTACAGTACAGTACATGAGACCTGAATTAGATTTTAAAATTCGCATAGTGCTGTAAATGTGTTTGTATTTTATTTATTTATTTATTTATTTTTTATTGCACTCCTCATTCACAGAATTATTATTTTTTTTTAATTATTATTATTAAAATGGGTTTGAATGGAATTTATTGACTAATTGCATGTGAAAAATAAAAAAAGCAATACATAGAATTTCTACCTACTACCCCCATATTTGAGTTGCAAATAAACTACTAGCTATTTTTGAATTTACATATATACACAAATCTTTACTAATATATTATTCTTGCTGAGGTGAATCAATAGTCATGAAATATTTCATGTAGAATTATCGTTTGCAGATTTAATCAAATTAATGTATACATTTGCATTTTAACTGAATTCTTCAACTACAATTTGAACGTTTAGTTAAATATGGCAAATCGTTTTTATTAGAATAAAAGATAATATAGAGGTCCACTCTAAAGATTTGACAACAGCCTACAAAATAATTCACAAAATGATTCACTATATGCATTAACTGTACATTAATTCGATTTCTTGGAAGATATACAATGGCTATTCTGAGAACTGAATTATGCTCATCCTAAATATCTTGGCTTCAATGTCCAACAATAAATCTTAAAACTGTGTGCCACTGCATTCTGACTGAAAGCCAAAAATGTGTCAGTGGCTGTTTTAGAGCAAGCTGACATGGAAAAGGCTTGGGATCATCCCTATTTGTGTCTCCCAATGGAACAGTCAGAGCTACCAAATTTGACAAATAAATTAGGCAGAAGCCATCAAGCTGGTTTGTGAATAACAATCGGCACTGCAAATTATATTTTCAGAATCAATAAATAAGCATCTAAAGAGCAATCAAGCCTAATGTTTACAACTGGCTACGAGGAAGGTGTTAGTCTCGCCGTCTAGGCAAACAAAGCCCACAAATGAAGGAACATTCCAACACTTTAAACAATGAATAGCTCAAATCTCAGCCACACCCTAAAGCTGGGGTTGCAAAGTGTCTTCAAGTCCATTAGGGGTAATTACGGACAATCAGACAAGTAAGCTGTAGACAATATCAGATTAAGGGGACCAAATGCCACCAATGCACAAACACAAAGATGTTTGGAAAAGACTGTCTGAACAACATTTATGTCCATTTGCTTTTTGTCCCAGACAGTTGGCAATACATTCATTAAACCTATTATTATGAAAATGTGATGAGTGAGTGAGTGCCCTGTGCAAGTCAATGACCATGGCTACTATATTCTGTAGACCTACATACTGTACTTTCACATGTGCCAGGGATTCACCAAAACAACTAAAGCGTGTGCTTTTGAATCCTTTGGCAGCAGGCATTTAAAAGAAGGAAGCAATATTTTTCACTAAAATCCAAGCACAACGCCAGCTTGCCGCACCACATGTTAGGTTAAATAAATTACCCCTCAGACTACGTGAAACCACTCATTCATGACTGACATTTGCCCTGAGCCAATACTAGCCGGAGAAATAGAGCTATAGAGCACTTGAGTGTGACAGTGGAACAGAGCAATTCACAGGTATATGAGATACAGGATGTTATAATGCAGTTTAAACTGACCTAGACTAATCCAAACCAGTCCACCTCAATATGTATGGCACAGTTTCCATTGCGCACATCATTTCATTTGATTTTCAGGCCAAGAAAAAGTGAAACATAATACAATAAAATTGTCTTGACATGAAATAGAATGTTATAATTAATTATAATTATTAACAAGAAAGGTTTGATATACCTGTATATACTTTATATATATATATATATATATATATATATATATATATATATATATATATATATATATACACACACACACACACACACACACACACACACACACACACACACACACACACACACACACACAAATACCTAATTGATTTAATTGCTTGATTGCTTGTTTGTTGCATTAAAAATATCTAATTTGAGATGACAAGAACCACAATTCCTCACCACACTAAATCAACATCTAGATCATAAAAATACTTTTATCCTCCCAACAAAACTATAAAAGTACAATTTTTATTTCTTTTACTTCATTTTAACCAGAGTGCTTAACCATCGGTCTATAAAGTTTGGCTAAATGAAAGCCTTGCCTCTTTCCCCAAGTTCAGAACAGATTTGCAACCATGCATGTTATGTCAGCTTCCCATACCAGGAAAATACAGCCTTTACCAGCAGACAGTCTAAATAATGGCTGATGAAAGATTAATGAAAAGGTTTTGGTCTTGACGTGAAGGGTAGCTCTGCCCACACAGCAAAAAATTTATGATGTCAGGGAAGCTGCAAAGTTTCGTCAGCATGACAATTCACTCAAATACTGTAAACATCAACACACACACACACACACACACACACACACACACACACACACACACACACACACACATTGGTGCAGCTATCATTATGAGGACTCTCCATAGACATAATGATTTTTATACTGTACGAACTATAGATTCTATCCCCTAACCCTACCCCTAAACCTAACCCTCACAAAAAACTTTTTGCATTTTTACATTTTCAATAAAACACCATTTAGTATATTTTTTAAGCGATTTGAATTATGGGGACACTAGAAATGTCCTCATAAACCACATTTATAGCATAATACCCTTGTAATTACCAGTTTGTAACCTAAAAAAAGTCCTTGTAAACCACTTAAACCTGACCACCCCCCCCCCCCCAACACACACACACACACACACACAAAGCAATCTACCAATATTTACACGTGTAGCTCTGGATGGACACAGACACAAAATAAATAGAAAGTAGAAAAAGAAAGCACGTTAACTTAAATGAAAATGGATACAAAGGCTATATCAGTAGAAAACTTTATGATGTCTTGATTTGTGTTGGTCAGGTAAGAATAAGGTGAATTAAACATTGTGCTTCGTACTAATCCAATAAAAAATGTGTATATTCCTTCTGATCTTCCAAAGCCTAATTAGCAAACTAAAGAATCATCCAAAGGCTTGTCTCTCATTCTCTAGTAATCTTTCAGTTCCTACAAGTAATTGTCTGAGAAAATATTTACTGTGTGTACTAGTGCTTATAAAGTGAGGGTGACACCCAAACCTGCCTTGTACACGCCTCAGTCTAGTAATGAGAGACAGAAAATAATAAAGTGTCTTTATTAGTGTGTGTATGCATGTGGAGTTTGGCAAGCTGATTGGGAAGGCATTTGAAACAATAGGACTCCCCGGTGGTTTAAGAGTATATCCATGGATTTCAGGGCTCAGGAGTCTTTAAAGTTGAACGCCAAAGCCATAAAGCTCACCACACCCAAGAGAGAGGAACTACCCTGCTGTCTAATCTCTTTCTATGCATATATACACCCACACACACAAACATAACTATACACCTAAATTGCACCGTTTCAGGTAGTTATATTTCGACATATCCAAATATAGACATAAACATGCACACCAAAACTTTGCCACCACATAAACAGAAATTTCACACAAATGACGCTATTGTTTAATAATTTATTTATGGTCAAAATTATTTTTCTTTTATGCTGTGAGCTGTTACTTTAATCAACATTCAATTAACAACATTTGTTGCATAATTTTGATAACGACATAAAATATTTTTGACTTGTCCATTGTTTTTTGTTTTGTTTTTTAAAGCAAAAAGCATGGTTACAGTAAGACACTTACAGTGGAAGTGAATGGGTGCCAGTCGATAAACTTTAAAAAACACAGTTTCAAAAGTATAGCCACAAGAGGTAAACATTATATTTGTTAACATGGTTTTAGTGTGATCAAATCTCTGATATACACAATTTAAGTGTGATAAAATTGCTTACAGGGTTTACTGGTGTTACGTTGTCATGGCTACAGGGTTGTAATTTTGGATATTAATTTACACTGTTTTGTATACACAAGGGCATAGATTTGGCTTGAACATTTGGGGGTGGGGGATCCTCTCTGGAATCTACACCCCTGAGTGTACAGTATACATAGATGGACGGACAGATGGATGGACAGACAGACAGACAGATAGACAGATTTATTTTATTTTTTTATTTTTGGGGAAAAACACTTTTTCGAAAGTATAGCCACATGACATAAACAATATTCATGTTAACATGATTTTAGTGTGATAACATCACTTACCAACCTTGTCTGTGTAATGTTATAGTCAATTTTACAACTTTGTTGCCATGACGATGTATTGTCAACAAACCCTAAAACCCTAAAATGACTGTAAAAAATTCTTTAAACAGCTTTACAGCTCAAATAATACATGAGTTTTAACAGAATAAATAATTTAACTGCTTTTGTCAAATTATAAGCTCATTTCTGCCTTTAAACCCTCCAAAAATTGGCCACATTCACTTCCATTGTAAGTGTCTCGCTGTAACCTAGATTTTTGCTTTTTTTAAAGAAAAGGAGGGATGAGTCTAAATTTATTTTTGTGGTAAACAACATTATGCCACAAATGCTGTCAATTGAGCTTAACTTTTATTGAACCCGGAATATTCCTTTAAACTCAGAACATTCTTTTAGGTTGATGTGTTATTGTGGATGATCCAAACTCTTTAATAATAACATTTGGTAATAAGGATTTGAAAGTAAGACAGCAGCGCAGATAAAAAAAAAAAAAAAAATAATAATAATAATAAAAAAAATCCCATTTGGCGTACTTTTTTTTACCCAAAGCGAATAAGGAATTCATTTTATAGATTTGTATGTTTCCTGGGGATTAAACCCATGACCTTGGCGTTGCTAACACCAGGCTCTACCAGCTCAATCAGAGCAACAGGAACCCTAAAAGAAGACTGGTTTGTGTTTGTTAATTTAGGTGTGTGAGTGTGTAAGCACCAGACTGTACTCAGAATATCTTCTGCAATTGAAGAAGTGTCAAGTGTGTCTACTGGGGCTGATTTTCAAAAACCGAGCCTGCTATTTGTGAGTCAGCCACAGCAAACAGACATCAGGAATGGAGAATTATCCTATCTCTACTCACTGCTGAGGTGCTGGAACACATCTGAGTAAGCTGCACTGACACCACAGTCTCAGACAGCATCTGCTGGCACATGCAACACTGGACACACCACTGAGTGTTTTCTATTATCACATCAGATAATCTGACATATCCAGAGACTGTCTCTGTCTCCCTCTCTCATCTGCAGTTTTCCTTTGTCAACATACTTTCAATTTCATTTCAATTCCATCTTTTGAAATATGCACTCAGCTGCAGAGAGTTTAGCTTTCATGCTAAATCTGACAAATAATGTCTCTATAGTGCAATATTCCACAGGTGATATGCAGAGACGGACCTGACATACACTGTGATAACTCAAGAGTTTGTACAAGCGTAATGAATTTATGAGACAAGCTTTTTTTATGAGCACTTTTGTTTTAGCTCTCCGCCATCAGACATTTAAAGAGTTAAAGTAGCTGTGTAGGAGAATCAAATTTGTTACAGTGGGTGAGACAGGGCAGATCCTTAGCAATGACTTATAATTATGTGCCTTTGTGTCTGTGTGAGAGTTCAAGGTAGAGACTAAAGTATAGTCTATGCTATTAAATACTGATTGAGGAGGAAAGAGATTTAAGTCACTTTGCTCTTATTATGAGCGCAAAGCTCTTTCCTCACCGAGATATTTTTCAAAATGAACAAACTGATTTAAGATTTAATCGTTTTATTGTCTCATCTCAGTACATATAATTTTACAAGGTCTTTTTGCCTCTCAAGCTGTCTGTTATCCGGGGAGCTGAGGTCTTTAATGTGAGCCGGGGCAGGCTGAGAGGCAGATGGAAGGAGCCTTGAAAAACTGCACAACGCCACAGGTCGACAGGGAAGGATAGGACTCCATGGTAACACAGTTGTCACAGGGCTCATCTGAGGGTCAGGCACTTCATTATGGCAACAGATGTGCATGAACACACATACACAAACATTATGCCTCCTAACTCTCTCCTGTCGACCTCCTCAATCCACTTCAAGCTTAGTTTCATTTGCATGTTCACTGGTCAGAATAGAGAGTTGGTTTAAAGGAGGCTATTTGTTGTGCTCTCAGTTAATACCACATAGAGCTTTAAATACCCATATCAAATCTTTGCGGCTCAACAGATTCAGTTTTGCAAACCTGTATCGAACAGAGGTTCAATCCGCCAGCTTAGAAGAGTACACTCCTTTAAGTTCTGTGATAAGGTAAAACCAATCACTGGATTAGAGACTGTCTCAAAATGAGTGAGTGTGCGAGTGTGTGAATGTGTGTCTCTGTGTATAAGGCATTATTCCTTTGGCAGCAATTGTAACGGGATTATTTTGCAATTGAATTGATGTCTAGCTGTATAATTCTATGTAACAATGAACTTTAAGGAAATTGAAATGAGCAAAATACCTGCATGAAACAAGAAGTAATGCCAATTGCAGCATCCCTTCATATGAGACTACTAAACCAGTGCTTCCCAACTGGTTTTACTTCAGGACCCAAATTTTAAATGGAACACCAAAAAGCAACCAAACACAGTACAAAAATTGTTGAGTGTACAAATGAAAACAAAATTCCCTTATAATCAACAATGAAATGTATTGGCATTTATGAATCAGTATTACTAATATTAAATAAAACACTTCTATCAAGTGACTGTGTTGGGTTTAATTTGATTATAAAGTAATTAGTTACAGTAATCTAATTAGCTTTTTGTCAAAAAATAGTGTAACACATTACAATTTAAATTATTATAATCAGATTACAGTTACTGACTTTTAAGTACATTACTTGGGTTTTACATATTTAAAAAAATATAGTAGTATTGTGAAACACATTTAAAGGTGCATTCAGTAATTTGGGGCTAATTTAAAACGTTTTACACATTAACAAATGAATTGTGTTTTTGTGAAGAATGATCTGAATGGAACACTCACATGAGATGAAGACTGTCTATAAAAAGTGTTTTTATTATACATGGTGCGGTCACCCCTTCAATGTGTTTCGCCATGTTGAAATGACATGGTCCGCTGTGTTTCACTAAACTGTGAAAAAGAAAATCCTCACGCTCATTGGTTGCCGCCTATGTAGATATGCTTGGCTATGCTTAGCGCAGTGTTGTTTGGTGATGTGAAGAGCAAGAAGAATACAAAGGAACATACTTATTATCGTGCTTTAGAAGCGGAGACAACAGGAGATTCAGAAGCTGTACTGCAGAAGAAGCGAAAAAGGTTTGAAGTAAGAAGACAGAAGGACCGGCAAAGGCAAAATACTGGAGTAAACATCGGTACGGCATACACAAGGTGGAAAGATTTGATGACGGAGAAAAAAATGATTAGTGATGCTGATGTTGCTTCTTTTTTGTTGGACATGTAAGAAATTATTAATTGTTTAGACCACTCTCTAAAATAGTATCAGTGGAATTTACAGAAAACCCATACAAGTTTCCCTCACAGCTATAGTAAGCTCCTTCCATCAGCCTCTACCTCTATGGAATGGCATACGTCTTCATTCGTTTAGTAGCTTGGCACAGCAATTGTTGTGGATTTTGAATTAACCTTGACATTGGTTTGCTTGGAAACAAAACGAGATCTTCAAATACAGCAGGGGTGTCCAAAGTCCGGCCCACGGGCCATCTGCGGCCCTCCGACTGCTCCAATGTGGCCCACGAGAGACTTAAGAAATAGAACAGAATTAGGCCCGATATGGAGAAATTATATGAAAATCATATCTTACTCAAGTCCCAGTTCTCCCTATGGCCAGTCTGCCGCTGCATGTAGGGCCTACACAAACATACCATAGAGCACAAATTATGATTAAAACTTGCATAATATTAAGTGTACAATATAAAGCAATCTAGTATCTTCTAGCCATTTTTTAAATTATTACAGCAGTGCGGCCCGCGGCACCTTATTTTTTTTTTTTTTGCATTTGGCCCCCGACTGAAAAAGTTTGGACATCTCTGAAATACAGTATTCATGGACATGCTAAATTTGATCATCAAAAATAATTCTAACCTTTCCTTTACCATAACATTCTGTATCCCTAGATAATTGAGGTTTATTTCATGCTAAGCAGTTCTCTAATAAAGGTAATTACTGTCTTTAGAAATAACATGAAACGTTGACAGTCTCCAAAGATTATTGATATGAGGGACAATAATAATCTGTCCTTAACTGTAGAAGTCTGTTCACTTGAATTCTGACATTTATTTTTAGGCAAAGCAATTATATTTCAGTAGTAATAAATAACTTTAGAAATTACCTCAAACTCCGAGATTTTCCAGATGCAAATGATTTTCCAGAGCTGGCGGGGGCAGCAGAGATGATCATGCTGATCCACGTTGATAGATGGAAGTACAGCATCTAACACCACTGTCGTATCTGTACTACACGAAGAAGAGCAATGCTAACGCTAGCTAGAGAACTACTGAATGCCTCTTTAAAGCAACAATCATGTTAATATGTATGTCTGTTCACGTTTTCATGACAGCTGAAATAACGTTGATTACCACATATATTTATTTTGACTCGTCCCCCCTTTAAAAAAAAGAAAAAATCGAGGTTACAGTGAGGGTTTAAAGGCAGAAATGTGAAGTTTATAATTTTATAAAAGCATTAGCATTAGTTCTTCTGTTAAAACTCATGTATTATTTGAGCTGTAAAGTTGTCTAATTTGTAATTGTTACAGTCTTTTTTAGAATTTTTATTAGAATTTTAGGTTTTGTTGACATTACATCATCATATGGCAACGAAGATGTAAAATTGGCTATCCACAGTTTTCCTGAGCAATCACTGGGCGGTGCCATGATGATTCTAATTGCCTGTTTTGTGTTTCTGGTCTCGAGACACAGTGTAAAAACTACCGAAGTGTATTCGAGTGATTCAGATAAAGAACAACAACCATTTACTGTAAGCTGTCATAACAACTCCAAGTAGCTAATGATATCAACATAACTAACCTCGGATCATCGTTTCATGACATCTACACACTCAGGTGAGGCACTATAAAAAAAATACATTAAAAAAACGGTCATCTTGACTCTAAGCATCGGCACTTTAAAGCCACATTTTTGAAAAAATGCAATACTTTAAACATCACATTACCCGCTAAGTGAAAACACTGGAGACCGGAAATTGAAAACAGGCAAATCGTGGAACACTTACGCATTCAGGAAAAAAAAACTTTACACAGAAAAAGTTAGTAAGTGATTTTATCACACTAAAGTCATGTTTACACACATATAGTTTACGTCTTGTGGCTAAACTCTTGAAACAGTGAGTGTTTTATAAAAAAAAAAAAAAAAAAATGTGGCTGCCATTTACTTCCATTGTAAGTGCCTCACTGTAACCCAGATTTTTGTTTTTTTTAAAGAAAAGGAGGGACAAGTCGAAATAAATTTTTGTGGTTATCAATATTATGCTACAAATGCTGTCGACTGAGCTTAAATAATATTGAACCCAGAACATTCCTTTAACTACAATTTGCATAATTATATGGTTAGTTAAATTTTATTATTTGCTTTTAGCCTCAATTTTTCCCTGCTGTCCACAACCCTACCAACCTAGAATAGACCTGCGACACATTTTTGGATGGAGATCCACAAGTTGAGAACCAATGTACAAAACATAATAAGGCTTACAAGAATGATTGACAATGATAATCAATGATGGAAGCAAGAAAAAGAAAAACACAGTGTCCCTTAAAAAATTGGTCTGCCAGTCCTTGGGAATAGGAATTAATTTCAGTGTGTTTTTGAAGTTGAAGATGGTCAAAATGTTTATTCTGATGGAAGCATTAGACAACAGACCACAACATAAGTCCCACATGGGTAGCTTTACATGCTATATGGCTGGCTAAAAACCACAGAAAAGGAGGATTTCATTCATCCAAGGCAAGAATGCCTTGTGGTCCTAGAGCAGCATTTTGAAGCCAAGTTTTCCTCTCAACAGTGGGAGGTTTTGACAAAGGAGGAGTGGATATCAAAAGTCCTGACAGGTCCTTAAATAAACGTTCAGCATGAATCAGCTTTGAAATATTGCACTATGCCGATTATGTTATTGCAGAATTAAACCTATTCAACCGCAGCGCAGTGTGGAACTTGGTAGTCTGACTGAGCTTCTCTATACTTGTTTCTTGCAATGTTTCTTCCTGTCCACTTTCGGACTAGTTTGTTGGCAAAGATGAGACACTTCTGTGGTGATAAAGATTTCTGTGAAGATTTCAGGAACTTGAGGACCTTCCTGAGTTACCATGTGTCTTGAGAGTAGCAAACTCACATGCTCAACATAAAAAGCCATACTGGATGTACTGGATCATGGACTGTCAAAAAGAAATAATCCTGAGACACATTACAGATATGGAATAAAAATGATGCAAAAGAGCAGATATTTATGCTTAACCACTTTTCAAGTCAGAATTTGATCCCTTTCTCAATGTCCAAGATGATCTCAATATAATGTATAGTAGGTATTCGTATGCAAATTGTGGTTGTATAACACATTCGCTTTCATACATTGCATAAACACCAAAAAAAAAATAAAAAATAAAAAATAAAAAAAACAATAGTGACCTACTGACAGAATCTGAAACATAAACCCTTTTACTTTCAAAAAGTTCAAAGAATTTGAAGATTAAGGAACAATTGTGATGGTAGCAATTGTGTGGTAGCACAAACAAATCAGGAAATGTGTGAAAAACACACTAATATTAACATTGATAGTGTTTCACATACTGTGTATTTCATTCTTATAGAGCTTTGATGATAATTACAATTCAGCCATACAAAGAGTCATTAAGACTCATTAAACTCATTAATATTTTATTAGTCCCACCTGGATGTCATTTAAACATAAATCTGCCATTAAAAAAGGTCTTTCTCTGACAAAGCTTCTCCATCCTTCACTGATAAATGAAGTCCCGCTAAGGGATTGTATCTGAGTATTAAACTCATTCACTTTCATCCTTGTGAAAGTTCTGTGAATTTCTGTTCTGACCAGTCGTCAGAGCATTCTTTTAGAGATTTGTACATCTCTAAAGATCTGATCTGTTTTAGATGTTGATTATGTAGGTTTCAGTGTCTATCCAAATCTACAAAAATGTGTGTGTAAACATCACATACAAATGCAAATTGTAATGAAATCCCTCTGCAATGTCATACGGTTCTCATTATTTCAAAGGTAGGCAGTCATTGGGGCAGGTGACCGTTCGGCATCCCTTAATAAGGTCTTGTGACTAGTGCAGGCATCAATATTGCTTTGAACTCTGAGGCTGCAGCATTGCGGTGGTGGAGATCAGAGGCGAGGCCAGTGGCAGCTCCAGCAGCATGAAGGAGACCTTACGTCAGCTCTCGCATTGACATGGAGCTGGGCTTTGATATGCTTATCTGGTGCAATTCCCGCTAGTGCGGCCACATCCCAAGGTGACCCTCCCTGGCTAGGATTCCTCCCATGCCTGCTGCAGTCTGCAGTCGCATTTATACCCTTCAATCCTCTCTGCTTCCAAGAGCTTTTATTCTGGCTTATTGATCTCTAAAAGACCCTTAATATAAGCCTCCATTTTCCACAAAGGCCCTCGTCATAATCCCCATTTGGAAAATGAACAGTGCAATTATGTGCAATTCATGTGATTAGGGATAGAAGCTGAACTATGACTTCTTGCATTTGGGACATCATGTGAGATGCTTTCACACTAAATATATGGGTGTTCAACTAAGGCCAACAATTGACAAAAAGAAAACCAATATCTTTAGCATTGTGCACAATGACCAATCAAATATAACTGTCATTACCAACCACTTCCTTGATTCTTTGGACTGACAGAGGAAACTTTTGAACACTTAAGTTGCACTTAACATAAAAAAATGTCTAAATGTTTTTGCATTAGATAAAAAAAAAAAAAAAAAAAAAAAAAAAAAAGAACTAACTTCTTAGAACTAACTTCTCTTTTCTGAGCCATTTTTAACCAACTGGCCACAATGTGATTTTTAGTGGATGTTTGAAGTCAGTACTCATCAAGTTAAACCAGGTTTCCTAGCAGAGCAACTACAGGTGTAGTACATTACATTAAAGATCAACAAGTTCCACTATTGTTTGACAATTAGAAAGTGTCACAATACTTTTTGTCTTCATTTTGAACAGTATTTCTGTTTATAATTTGTAACCTATAGACCATTTTAAGGACTATTCGTCAGTTTAGAGAAGGGACATCTTTGTGCCATGAACTTTTGCTACTAGTTGTCATACTCATTCAAAACAACAGCGGGAGGTGCTTCATTCATGGTGACTTTAACAAGATTAAACGTTACTAACGTTAACACAGTTGTCAAAAAATGTCACTATTAAAATGTGTACCATGCTGTTCGGAGACCGGATTCTCCCCAGATGCCTGGAACTAATGGAAATGAAAGTGTTTAGATTTCTGAAAAAGCAACTGCAAATGGACACATGAACTGCAGCAGTGAAGCGAGACTAACAGCTGAAGCACACATCTTGTCTCTGGTAGGTGAACGACATTTATACTAACTAATAGTTAGTATGATAGGTACAGCTCTAAAAGTGACCATAGATCGCTCCCATTATAATGAATAAAACTGCGCAAGTAATTTATTACATTTAGACATGTAACAAATGTTTTTATCCTAAATGACGTACAAATTAGGAACACAAAAATAAATACTTACCTTATCCACAGGTCACGCAGATAGCTTTATTGAACAGCTTCATTGATCTAATATTCCCGATATTTCAGCTAAGGAAATAATTGTGAGCATCTGAACTATCATACAGTTTCATCGCCTCTGTCAAGTAGACATTCAGTATCAACAACACATTTGGATAAGTCACTTCAGGTAAACAGTTGATGTTCTTTGAGAAAATATGTTGAATCAGAGCCTTATTTAAAGGATCCAGTAATTATATTGGAAGTGCTCCCAGGCCAGTAGTGTTCCAATTCCTTTGTCATGGTTTACATCCTTGAAATGGTTTATAACAAACTTTTTGTGAAGATTATTTGCTTGGAAAGTGTGCTTGCACCATATTTATTTAAAAAATAATGCCACTAGGTTTTACATTTTATCTCAAGTGTCCAAATACTTTGGGGGCAACTGTATGGATAGCAAAACTTTAAATCATCTGACACCCTTTTTTCAATTCAAACAAATACAAATGACATGATAACATCTAATGTATATTTCAGGAAAACTTCTGCATGTTACCATTTGTACTCAAGAAGCTACTCAACCTCAAACTCTCCCACTTTCACAACAGCTGCAGGGATTCCTGCAGTGAGACAGGTGAACACACTCTGAATTTTCATCTGTCATTTTTGATTGCCTCTTTGAGTGAGAGGCGAACAGTATATACCACACTGGCTTCATATCTCTCAGTGAAAATGATCACACCAAAATCATGTGGTTCCAGTCGAGCAAAACATGTTTATTTAAGAAAAGATTTTATTATGTAAAATGATTGATGGTGATAGATCTGCTTCTCGTAGCAAGTGGCAATGACTGATTACAGACCAAATAAATAACAATTAAAGAGCAGTCGTGGAGTCTCGCAACCAGAGCCACAATAAATTAAACTCCAGTTTAATAGTAAGCCTTTTATCTGGTTATTCAAGTTCATGCATCAGTAATGTATTTTTTATAAATACTGGACAACTGGAGTTCATATGACCATCTCCGTGCAGTTTACCAAGCATATGCGTTTTGCCAAAAACTCAGAGAAAAGAGATCAGAGCTTGAGATCCAATCATAAATGTTGCAAACCTAAAAGAAAAGACTTGATGGTAGGGACACAAGAGGATTTTTGCAAACTTAATAATTTAAGAAGCTTCCGTGTCAAGACAAATCCAGACTTGCTTTGTACGTTTAGAGCCATAGTAAAAACAATAGGTTTTAAAATGACACTGTCTCAGAGCTGGGAGAACACAGACCTCCCTCAAACTAAATGCATATGGCCTATTGACAAAACGGCTTTTGGACTTTCGGTAAAAAGCTGTCCTACTCACTGGGTGCCATTAGTTGGGTGAGTACTTAATCCATGGATTACCTAAAATAGCATCTCCAGCATTCTGCTCCTGGACTGAAAGCCAAGATTACTGACCACAACTCAGGTCAGTCTTGAGAGTATAATTTAATCTTTCATGTTGCACACACCCTCTCAAATACACAAAGGCTGCAGGACGAACATGGTTTCATCACATAAAGACTAATATGTGATACTTGCATGCTATTACAAGACCATCCACTAACCCAACATAAACATTTGATATTGCTCAAATGATTCAATGTATAAGACTATTTGTTCTTTTTCCCCCACTGCAGGACCATTTAAAATGATAGTTAAGTCCAAAAAGGTGATTAAAAATGAAGAAAAACTTCACAGAAATATTGACCATTTACATGACCTAAGATATACAGTACACTTTCCACTTATCCGTACATTTTCCATTCATATATATTTTAACTTAAAGCTTTTATTTTAATGAAAAAATGTCCATCCACATGTTATGCATCAATTAACCATTTGAAAATAAAACATTTATTTATTTAATATTAAATAAATAACACTTTTGTACAAATAACTACAATCAATACATTTTTGAACTACAATTATTTGATGTAATAGCTGCTTATATAGTGCTCAATATTTTAAATTGGGCTGTACATTGCATCTTCGAAACATTAATAGCATAAAAAGGGTGACAGCTGTAGACTATCCAGTCCAGGGATAATATTTACAAAATACACACATTGATCTGTGAGGTGGGCCAGTCCAGTGTACTGCTAATGTTGACATGTGGCAGGGTCAGGGGGAAGTAGTGAAGACTGTCTGGCTGATTGTTGAGGGACAGACACCTACGCAAGAGCACAGAGCTAAACATTTACAATTTACTTTTGACAAACACACAGCTGCTCAAAAGAGGGCTAGCCTAGGAAGCCATCAGCAGGACTAAAGCCCTTGTTTCTGGTCAAACAACAGAGCCAGCAGAGCCATACATTAATATGTTGTGTCATATAATGTGTTTGTTCTTAATTCAATTCCTGTTCGCAATCTTTTTAGACTAACACTTACGGTACATATGCAAAATGTGTGATATTGCTTTAAAACAACAGTTTTATGAAAAATAAGTTGATATTGTGTAACTTACATATACAATATGGCCAGATACTTTGTTTATTTTTGCTCTGCCAACCAAATTAGTACCAGTACCAAATGAAGTCAAAGCAGGTTTAACCTTCAAGCAATTCTTTGTATAATTTTGATGTCCTATAACATCTAGGCTAGAAAAAAAAAAAAGAAAAAAGAAAAAAAAGACTAATATATCAAAATTAGAGGATAGCTGCAAGATATGCAAGTATCTTTGTATGTATCAATGGGTAACACGTTACAATAAGACTATATATAGGAGATCTACTAATTTTTAATTTGAACACAACTAAATATTTAACAATAGTGTGTTGAGATATTGTAAAAGGGTTGTGCCAATCCTGTAGTATAGTGGGTGGGAAGGTGCTCACATCCTGTGAAGAGCCTTAAAACAAATCAATCACAGTGGTTCAATTTTACAGTCATCCTCCGTCTAATGACTAAACAGAAGCTCGCTGAAAGTGATAGTAAGAAAGGAGGAGGGCATCTCGATTATGAGCATACATGCTCTCTCGTAGGAAGACAATAATATTGGTATTAAACACCTTTGAGAGGTGGAAAGATGCTAGCAGCGTTTTTTAATATATCTTAAATTATGTCAGGAAAAACACTGGGACAACACACAAAAGCCACACTCAGTGTATAATACTCTCTCATAAAGCTGCCGAGCTCTCCAACAATATTGACACAAGGTGCAGGCAAGCAAATGTCAGCCACTATAACATATGAAATACTTAACGTAACCAATTTTCAGCTGTCAATCAGGCAGAGGGAATAATGACAGATGGGGCAGAAATCGATACAGCACAATTGAATTGCAGCACACAGACATGTTCCGTTCAGCACTATAAAAGACTGTCAAATGTCACAGGCGGCAGGATGAGACTGATTTATCTGTCTCAGCTGCTTAAGGGCATTAGCACATGGGCTAGCGGCATAACCAGAAGAGGAGACACTTCTTAGGAGTGACATCCAGAGGCCAATGAGTTGGCACAGCGACTAAGGTATAATCAGGGGTGAGAATCAGATTTACAGCCTGTTTGGCCCCCTGATGAGAAGCTGTTTTGTGTTTGTGAACAATGTAAAGTGTGCCCTCCTCATTCCAGCTGTTTTTATGCTGTCTTCTTCAACAGCTGGGATTTACCTGAACTCCTGCACTCTCATAGTATGTACTGAATTTGTTAAAGAACTTACTTAACAACTGTTGATGAAGTACACTCTGTAGATAAAGTATGCACAACCCGGTCTCACGACAAGTCTCAATTATAGTATGAGATGCCAAAATCATAAGAAATCGTACAAGTTGACAACTTTACACCCATAGTTACAAATAAATAAACCAACAATATTATTGCGTTTTTTCCTGCATTTAACCCCAAACCTAACATTGTCAAAATACGTGGAAAATGTATTACAGGTTATTAACATACATCAGTCATTTGTATTGCATAAATACATTTGGAATAAGTAACCAAATTTGTTCACAGACGTTTCCTTTCTTATACTATATAATGTGTTGGATATGAGGCTAGCTACAATTTGAAGCCTGCATTGTATCAATTCGAAATTATGTTTGTTGATTGGTGAGTCTCTATGGAAATAAAAGTTGTACTTTTTCGTACGAGCCAAGTCGTACAATATCTTGAGATTTCGCCAACTCGTACAAATTATTAGAAGTTGTCGTGAGACTATGTTGGTATTCAGGTGTGTAGTATGGAAATGTTGGCATTATCCTTTGATTCTTTCACCTGTAAAAAAATAAAATAAAAATCAACAGTTATATTGGGTATTTTTAAACCAGTGCAATTGATAAATCAGGAACAACTTTCTTGATACCTATAGCACTTACATTTTAAAAGAGCCGGCTTACAGTTCTCCAGCATAAAAAAAAAAAAAAAAAAAAAAAAAAATAATTCACTCTTGTTTCAAGCATGTTTAAATGTTTTAAATGAAAACAAGACAAAATACTATGTAAGAAAAAGTCATTTTTTCTTTTGCTGCAGCGTGAATACTGATTTCCATTAATTTGCTTTTAAAATACTGTTTAGCAGGTTTTTAGTGCTTAAAAAACCTTCCTGTGTGCCCTGTACATGGCCTTATGACAGGCTTCCACTAACAATGCTGCAGCAAGCTACTGTATGTAGTGAATGTGTCCTTGAGTCTTTGACTGTCACCTCATTTACAATATCTAGCCCTCTTCCGCACTTAATCAATTAGGCCCCTACAGTTCAGACAGAGGCTAGTGAGGAAACAATCCTAGAAGTTCACTTCAAAAGAAAGAGGCTCTTTTGAAGAACTCATTTCTGAATCAGTGACTTTGTTGAGATTTTCAGACACTGATAGAAGTGTTTTTGGATGGTCTCCAAAAGCAAGCACCTCTTTCCAATATAAGATAACAAGGATAGTTTTTACTCTGTAAATGTGGTAATTAACCAGTACAAAAGACAAACATGACAGTGGGGGGCAAAGGTCAGAAATGAAAGCTGTGAACAAAATTTGTGTGAAATAGGGTCTCATTTTTAAATGTAAAAAAAATATATTGTATATTTTTTTCTATATTAAAATAATTTATCCTATCCCAACTCAATATGCAGAGACAGCTTTAAGTCTGACATAGCAACATTTGCTCAACCAATGGTGTCAGTTTTGGGGTGGGGCTGTCTATTTGTTCTACCAATGTCAAATGGTGGGGATATTTGGGAAAACTGTTTAAAAACAGTCATTATTTTTGCAATTCTGTTTAGCGTGCTAGAGGCAAATTAATACTGATTGAAATGGAAAGCTAGCAGAAAACTAGTTACACGAGTCAAGCTCAATTCTTGTGTAACTGTGATGTATGATTATATCTATCACAGAGCACAGGATCTTGGGAACTGTAGTTACACAATGCCTGCCAAAAGTAAAGTCCTGTCACTTTTTTTAAGACTCCACAGCTGTGCTTTAGGTATTGATTACCAGAAGAACACAATGAGCCTTGGATGCATTTTTTAGGAAGTGCGGAATTCCAAACCAGATCAGCTAGTGCCTCAAGCTATGCAGCCGCAATATGTTTCTGGGTTGACACAAAGGTACAATCACAACTGACCTCATCCAAACAGTGCACACACCATGTTCTGAAAACTGTAACTGGACATATTTTAACTGCCTTCTTAGTAGGTGAAGTGCACAGGTTGGTCAGAGCTGCCAAAAGTGACTCACGTAGAATAACTGGTAACTTTCAGAAAGCATTGTTTGGATTCTGATATCGTTAATGTCAGGCAGTGCTGCAGCTGTGCATGGCAAACTCTGAGTGTTCATAATTTATGAGTATCCTGGTAGAGATGTGCAGATTGTTACCATGGTCACATCAAACAGGTGGCCAGAGGTTGATGTTGGAGAGAAGACAACAGAGGACAGCCTGTGGAACATGAGAATGCGGACACAACTTAATCCCACCTAATCTGGGTGGATAACTTTACTTTAAGTTGTTAAACACATAATTAAGAAATCAAAAACCCTAGACATCACTCATGGAAACAATGTGACATTGTATATTTAAGGGTGGGAAAAAAACACTGATCCAATACAAACATTGCCTGTGACTGTGCATAGTATGCAAATATTCTGTATGCATGAAATACCAGAGTGCCGTATATTTACAACAAACTGTGCTGGTTCCTATATTCCACAATGTGCATGACTTCACCTTCCATTTCCCATATGAAGCAGAAGTGATATAAGTCATACATTTTAACATTTATTCCCTGACTCATTATTTAATTCAACTGCCAAATGTGAAGTCACATTTAGACAAACTTGGATCAAAACTGCAAATCAACCATTTTTATTTCCAGGAAGATAACTGGATTCGCTCTCAAGTTAAACATGCATCCAGAAAATAGCAATGCTACTAACTTAACTATACTGTTCAGCATTACAGTACTTTAGATATTTTCACAGTAGTGTAACCTTTCCAGTAACAAGCTACATTTTCCAACGAGTAGTGTTGTAGCATCACAAAACACTACATTTGTCACAATGTATTGCCTATGCAGCAATGGAGCTGAGGGAGTAAACAAACAAATATACCTAAACCATCCTCTCTTTCTCATGTAGAGCAGGAAAGTCTAAATCAAGGGAATTAGTTCTTTCTGATAGTTTATGTAAATTAACCAGCTAAAATAAAAATGTTACTTATATTTAGCGATAGAAACTATTTTTAGTGAGTCCGTTTGTTCAGACGGTTCATGTAAATGCTAGTTCATTTACAACCATCTGAACAAATGACTCATTAAATGATTAAACTTTTTTGAAGCAAACTATTTAGTTAAATACTGCTGTTTATCACTATATTTCATCTCAGTTATATAAAATATGGTGTTTTCTAGTTGTATTCTTTATTCAAATTAATATTGTCATGTTTTCTAATTTTATTCTATGTTCAAATCAATGTTATCATCCTAACTGTTTAATGTTACCCTGATTATATACACTCAGTGACCACTTTATTAGGTACACCTGTACACAGAGGTGGGTAGAGTAGCCAAAAACTGTACTTAAGTAAAAGTACAATTACTTGAAAAAAATAATTACTCAAGTGGAAGTAAAAGTAATGATGTTAATAATTACTTAAGTAAAAGTAAAGAAATTATCATATTAAAAGAATACTCAAGTAGCGAGAAACTACTGTAGTTACTTTCATATGTAACATAATGGATGTTTACTCCCCAATAATCCATTACATAATATACATTTAACATGTATTACATAATAATAATAATAATTTTATAATTATTTGAAATTCTTTCATCATTCACCCTTATGTTGTTCCAAACCCGTATGACTTTCCTTTTTCAATGCAACACAATTAAGGAGATGTCAGACAGAATGTTAGCCTTAAGGGCTGCACTAGACTTTGCCTTCCATTCACTCCCATTCGAATACAGCACAGCAGAAACACAAGCTCATGCAAAAAAAATAAATAAATAAATAAATCATACTACGCTGTGTACCAAAGTTTAAGCTTGGTGAACTCTGAAATGTGAATTTGTACGTCAAGAGGACACATGACCAATAGGAGGATTCAAAGGATACATATTTCAAAGCTGCAAAATTTATTGTTGCACGAAAGTGAGTAGACAATATATTTTAACATTTTTGATAAAATATTATTTGTTATTTGTGATTCATTATTTATTTACACCAGAGATCCTCCCGCATAACATCATATCCTGGTTCGTAGTTTGTACTCAAAGCCTAGTGTGACCGCCCCTTAATAGTCACCATTTACATTCACTGCATGTTTATTCCCCCATATTTTAAAAGGGAATGCTGACTAAGGCTGTCTGTCTCTAACATTATGTCTAATATCTTTTGGGTTCAACAAAATACAGAAAGTCACACATGTTTGGAACAACATGAGGGCGGGGAAATGATGACAGAACATTAATTTATGGTTGAACTATCACTTTAAGGACACTTGTTCATATTTGGACGAATCTGTAAATTGGAAGAGATGTTTGAAAACCAGTTTCTATTAATTATTACGGTGAAAAATGTAAACAATATTCCACAGGCCCAAATTTGCTGAATAAAACGAAGCAAGATCATGCTTTATTTATGATTACCTTCGCTTTTTCACAGCTTTTTAAAGTCCTGCATGGATTCATAGTTCAGTGTAGTTTTGTACATTTTTTGCAGTGTAGAAATAATTTAGATCATTAGTTCTGTAGAGTAAGGGTAAACTGCAACTTATCTCTATGTTAAATAAGCTTGTTCTCTGTTGTCCATGAGAAAAACGCACTGCATCTGTCAAACGCAAAGTTGCTGTGCAGTGTGCACACACAGAGATGCACTCCAGTAGTCATGCACACGATTGGCAGAGCAAAAGGGATTTACACTTAACACGGATGTTAACATGGATTTATACAGTAGGCACTGATATATTTCAACACTGATATAAACATGTATACTGAGAAACTGAGGTCATAAGAGCCCACAGTTACAGAATCACCCTGAAAATGACCATCACCACAACATAGACAAGCTCACATTATCACAATCGCCAAAACAAGTTTTCTTAAGTTGGAAATGAAGGCATTGCGTGACGAAAGAAAGTGTTTGTTTTGAGCGCTTGCTGTTGCTGCAGTCATGAACTGGACTCGAGTGAAAAAGTGCAACTATAAAGTTCTGCTGTCATAAAAGTCTCATTCAAAAATCTCTCAATAAATTACGCATTTATTAAAACATATTAAACCAGTAATGTAACTACAGGAACGTCGCCTATTTTAACAAAGCTAAAGTTGTTGTTTTTTTCATTAGAAATGTACTTGAGTAAGAGTAAAATGTACCCACTATTAAACCTACTCTTAAAAGTAAATTGTCTCCAAAATGTACGCAAGAAAATATAACAAAGTAAATGTAGCGTGTTACTACCCACCTCTGCCTGTACACCTACTGTACATATTCATGCAATTATCTAATCAGCCAATCGTGTGGCAGCAGTGCAGTGCATAAAATCATGCAAATACGGTTCAGGAGCTTCAGTTAATGTTCACATCAACCATCAGAATGCAGAAAAAAATGTGATCTCAGTGATTTTGACCGTGGCATGATTGTTGGTACCAGATGGGCTGGTCTGAGTATTTCTGTAATTGCTGTTCCCTGTCAAAAGCTACACTTAATGCTGCGCTTGATTAAGCGCTTATGGGGACGTCTTTAGAAGTGACCAGCTGTGAATATGTGTGCAACACGTCAATGAAATTGACTAGAACCTTTATAGCCTCTTTTGGTGACATCATCAGAATGTGCCAGTACCAGGGGCTATAAATAGATGTGCCACAGGTGCATCATCAGGTCTTTTGTCTTCAGAACACTCTGTGTTGTGTATATGCTTCTACAGCTTCTCAAGCTCTCTACTTTTCTTCTGATAGGAGTTAGATTTGTCAGGCAGTGTGCAGAAAACTTTCTCTTTCTCTGTCATTCAAGTGTGGAAAAGACAAAGGAGAAAAAAAGAAAAAAGAAAAGAAAAAATGAGCGATCAACAAAGCAAACGGTGTGTGTTTCCATGCTTACGTCCTATGGCTGAATCGGACACACACCAGTTTTGGTTTGTTTGTTTGGGGGAAGAGCACGTTGCTCTTGCGTTGGAGCGAGGCGAGTGTGAGCATTGTGAGTTGTTCACAGTGAAGACGCTGCGCGCTCGTCTCGCTTACTTCCAAAAGCCAGCACCCACCATTCCATCATGGGGCTCGCGTATGGATCTCGCTGAGGAGCGAGAGACGGGTCCGTCCCTGTAAAAGATGACGTGAGAAGCAGTTTTCCTTCTTCAGGTGAGGCTTTATTTCCCCTCTTCCTCGACACCACTTTACAGTTTACCTTTATGCACTCACTAAACACTAACACACACTGCTTCCACAAATAAACTCTCACTATTAGAAAATCCTTGCTCGGCTCTGTCGTATCCAGTCTCTCTCTCGACTGAGTGTTGTGTCACTCTATTTATGCCGCTCTCCCCGTGCTCACTGAAATTAGAGACAGGTGTTAGACATAATTTAGCTCAGGTGTAAGCGCCCTTACCGCTTTCTCTCTCCGGAGAGATGCTTGACCACGCCCCCACTGCCACAGTCCCTATCGCTCGCTCTCTCTCCAGACCCAGTTTGTCCCTTGCGTGATCTCGAAGCGTGCCCCGGCACCTCTTCGGTTCATGAGGGGGACGATGAATCTCTTGGGTCTGTGGACTTTGAGTTGCCTACCTCTGAACGTTCCTCACATGATAACAAAGCGGTTGAGGAATTACTCGAGGTGGTTACTTGTGCGTTGGCCAGATTACAGCTTGACTGGCCACGTGAACAAGAGACCCCCCAAACGATCGAAACTAGAAGACAGATTTCTGTCTGGTGGCCAGGGGAAGGGAACACAAAATCAGTCTCTCCCCTTCTTTGAAGACCTCCATGACGAGTTGACTCGTTCATGGGGGAAACCTTATACTTCCCGTATCTTTGTGCCTTCGACGTTGACATATTCGACTATTGTAGGTGCTAAGGCACGGGGGTATACGATGATGCCACAGGTAGAAGAGACACTCGCAGGCTATGTCTCGCCTGGTTCGACGTCATCATTAAAAAGACCAACTCTCCCCACAAAGTCGTGTAGAACCACCTCAATGCTTGTGGGGAAAGTTTATCAAGCAGCAGGTCAGGCTGGTGCTGCTCTACACACCATAGCGGTGTTACAGGCATACCAGGCTGATCTGTTGAAGGACATGAGTGCGGGTAGTACAATCGACAAGGAAGCATTCTCAGAGCTTTGTCGAGCCACAGATTTATCTCTCCGTGCAACCAAGCAGATGGCTTGCGCTATCGGCCGTTCAATGGCTGCTTTGGTCAGCACGGAGAGCATCTGTAGCTAAACCTCATGGGCATCAAGGATAAGGACAAAGAATTCCTACTTGATGCCCCGGTCACACCTTTCGGCCTGTTTGGCGATTCGGTGAATACAGTCATCACCAGGTTTCGGGAGGTGAAAAAACACAAGGAAGCCTTTTTGCAATTCCTTCCTCGCTGCACTCAGGGGGAGGGGCTGCCGGCCACCCAGCCTCGCCCCGGTCCTTCTAGAAGGGAGGCTCAAAAACAAAGTGTGGCGAGTCGTGCTCCCCCTTGTAAAGATTGGGGACCGGCTCGTCACCCACAGCAGCCTCCAAAGCAAGACTTCAGGACCATTATTTCCAAAAAGAAGAAGTCCTGATGGCCTTGCGCCCAGCATTGTGGGGGTAGCTCCCCTCGGGACGGGGCATGCAAAACATCTACCCGCTCCTTCCTGACACCCCCACGAAACCTCTCCATCCCCACCGCCTCTGGCGTTTCGGGGGGCGGCCGTTTCTAGTGAAATGTTGTTGTCACCCAGGACACGGAACATCCAACATCCCCTCAACGGGAAGTATCAAAATTGGTATCCATTTCAGAGAACCTGGCAGTGTGGAAGCTACTGCCAGATAATTCTATGTGGGTCCTAAAGACAGTAGAAAAGGGCTAAAGAATTCAATTTGTTGGCCGTCCTCCACGTTTCAATGGCGTGGTCCCCACTACCGTGAAACCGGAACAAGCACATTAACTGTCACAAGAGCTGCAATATCTTCTGGTCAAAGGGGCCATAGAACATGTTCCCCTTTCAGAGAGAGAGAGTTAGTTTACTACAGCAGATACTACCTGGTTCCCAAGAAGGATGGGGGATTGCGTCCGATTTTAGATCTTTGAGGCTTGAACCACTCAATCAAGGCACTCAAATTCATGATGCTAACTGTCAAGACGATCATGTCACAAATTCAACATTGCGATTGGTTAGTCACGATCGATCTCATGGACGCATACTTTCATATAGAAATACTGCCACAACACAGGAAGTTCCTGAGGTTTGCTTTCGGGGGTGAAGCTTACCAATATCGGGTTCTTCCATTCGGCGTAGCCTTATCACCTCTCACATTCACAAAGTGCATGGATGCAGCACTGGCTCCATTGCGACTCCAGGGCATCCGCATTTTGAATTACATAGACAACTGGCTGATACTAGCAGAATCGCAAGAACTAGCATTACAGCACAGAAATGTCGTCTTAGCTCATCTAGTTTCTCTGGGGTTGAGACTCAATGACAAGAAATGCGTTCTTTCTCCTGCCCAGAGAACAACGTATTTAGGGATCGTATGGAATTCGATCACGATGTGGGCACAGCTGTCTCCCACTCGAATCGAGACCATTCAGAATACCCTGAGCAAAGTTAGGCTAGGCCAAGATTGTACTGTTCTTCAGTATCAATGAATGTTAGGTCTCATGGCATCTGCGTCCTCTTTGATCCCTATAGGCCTTTTGCATATGAGACCGTTTCAGTTATGGCTCAAAGCCAGGGGATTTCATCCAAGGGCCAATCCCTGAAGGCAGATAAGGGTTACGCGCCACGGGCTATGTACCCTCTCTACGTGACTCAGACCCCGGTTCCTCGCCTTGGGTCCCACTCTAAGTGCGTCTTGCCATCGCAGATTGTTAACAACAGACTCCTCCCTGTAGGGCTGGGGAGCGGTCTTAAGTGGTCGTCCAGCTCAAGGGGAATGGGAGGGTCATCAGCTCGATTGGCACATCAACGGTCTCGAGTTGATGGCTGTATTTCTGGCCCTGAAGTACTTCCTCCAGCATCTGAGAGGCTGCCATGTCCTGGTGTGGGTGGACAACACAGCGACAGTCTCTTACATTAATCACCAAGGAGGTCTGCGGTCATGCCAGCAAAACAGACTAGTGCGGCAGATTTTTCTTTGGGCCCAGGGTAAGCTCCTGTCACTCAAAGCAGTATATATATATCCCTGGATGCCTGAATGTGGGAGCGGATCTACTGTCCAGACAGAAAATACCGATGGGAGAATGGAAACTCCACCCCGAGGTAGTGAAACAAATCTGGTTCAGATTTTACGAAGCAGAGGTGGACCTCTTCGCCTCCCAACAGACAGCGCAATGTCCTCTCTACTTCTCTCTGAGTCACAGAGCCCCCTGGGTCTGGACATGATGGCGCATACATGGCCCAAAATGCGCCTGTATGCGTTTCCTCCGGTTTCTCTGCTCCCGGGAGTTCTAGCCAGAGTTCGTCAACAAAGATCTTGCCTCTAACTGATAGCGCCGCGTTGGCCGAACAGGGTATGGTTCTCGGAGATAATATCTCTCCTAGACGGCTCGCCATGGGCGATACCGGAGAGGAGGGACCTTCTGTCACAGGCGCAGGGGACAGTATTTCATCCCCGGCCTGAGCTGTGGAACCTTCATGTTTGGCCCCTGAAGGGTACCAATTGAGGGACACTGGGTTGTCACTTGAAGATATTGAGACCATTTTGAGTGCTAGGGTTCCTTCCACTAGAAAAAGTTATGCCAATAAATGGGGTGTCTATGAAAGGTGGTGCACTGCACACAATGCAGATCCAGTTAATTGCCAGATTGCTTCAGTTCTGGACTTCCTGCAGGAGAAATTATCAGTAGGCACATGCCCCGCCACTCTCAGGGTTTAGGTGGTCGCTCTGTCGGCTTGCCATGCCTTGATTGATGGGGTGCCACTGGGGAAACATCCTTTGCTCACTCGCTTCATCCGTGGGGCCATGCGACTGAGGCCTCCTGTTAGAACATGGGACTTAGCTTTAGTCCTTGAGGGTCTGGTTGAGACTCCCTTTCAACCTCTAGAGTCAGTGTCTGACAAGCTCCTGACTCTAAAGATGTTTTTTCTTATGGCTATCACTTCTTTAAAGAGAACTGGGGATTTGCAGGCTCTGTCTGTTTAGACTTTGCCCCAGGAATGGCGAAAATCCTGACTACCTGCCTAAGGTTCTTTTCTCGACCGTACATCCGGTCACTCTTGAGGCCTACTATCCTCTGCCGTTCACAACGCCGGATCAGGAGAGACTTCACAGACTGTGTCCAGTCCGTGCTCTTCAGGCCTACGTCCACCGTACTAGCCGGTGGCGTAAGTCAGGGCAACTCTTCGTTTGTCATGGGGGCCGTAATGGGGGGGCAGCCGCCATAAAACAGACAGTGTCACATTGGGTGAGGGATGCTATTGCCCTTGCCTATGAGGTGCACGGTCAAGCTTCGCCAGTAGGCATCAGGGCTCATTCTACCAGATTCTTCTAAAGCTTTGGCGGGGGGTTGCCCCTCTGCAGCATGTTTGTAATGCGGCAGGCTGGTCCTCTCCACACACATTCATAAGATTTTATAGTTTGGATGTTCATGCACTCCGGGCTCTCACGTCCTTGAGTCAACGTCACAAGCTCATGTCTGAGAACTTTCGTGTTCTTGTGAGCACACACTACGCAACCGTAAGGGGTCCAGACACCCACAGTGCGGCGGCGTGGGTATTCTCATTCCCATAAGCGCTTAATCAAGTGCAGCATTAAGTGTAGCTTTTGACAGGGAACGTCTCAGGTTACTTGACTGTAACCCTTGTTCCCTGAAAAAGCGGAACGAGATGCTGCGCTTCATTGCCGCACTGAGGATGTCCCAGGACTGCTCATCAGACAAATATACCTGATGATGCACCTGTGGCACATCTATTTATAGCCCCTGGTACTGGCGCATTCTGATGATGTCACTAACAGAGGCTATAAAGGTTCTAGTCAATTTCATTGACGTGTTGCACACATATTCACAGATGGTCACTTCTAAAGACGTTACTATAAGCGCTTAATCAAGCGCAGCATCTCGTTCCGCTTTTTCAGGGAACAAGGGTTACAGTCAAGTAACCCGAGATGATCTCCTGGGATTTTCACACACAACAGTCTCTAGAGTTTACTCAGAATGGTGCCAAAAACAAAAAAACATCCAGAAACACCTTGTTGATGAGAGAGGTCAACAGAGAATGGCCAGACTGGTTCGAGCTGACAGAAAGGCTACGGTAACTCGGATGACCCCTCTACGCAACTGTAGTGAGCAGAATAGCATCTCAGAATGGGCAATATATCGAACCTTGAGGCGGATGGTCTAAAACAGCAGAACATCCGGTTCCACTTCTGTCAGTCAAGAACAGAAAGCTAAGGCTACAGTGGACCTACACCTACCATCTGTGTACCTCAGCAGAAAACGAGATTCATCAGACCAGACTATGTGTTTCCAGTCTTAAACTGTCCAGATTTGTGGGTCTGTTCCCACTGCTGCCTCGGCTTTCTGTTCTTGGCTGATAGAAGTGGAACCCGACATGGTCTTCGGCTGTTGTAGCCCATCCAGGATGCGCGTGAGTCATGACGTGCAGCTTGACCGTGCACGGCCCAGATTTTCTTGACCTGCAAATGCGGTTCTCGTCTGTGCGCATCGTCGGCACATGCGCTGCCCATTGACTGTACCAAAAGAGTATCACAAAGCAACTGTAGTGGGCATGCGTCGAACGCATTCATATTCGCTCATGGTCAGAAGAGTATACTCAGAAAGGCAACACGGTCGGCAGGGCGCGATCCTTTCCGGAACGCAGAAAAACGAAATATATGCCTTAAGAGATGATCCAGGTGTCTGGGTCAAAGTGATGCTGTACAGTCCTGGCAGGGTGTGTCAAATATGTTTGTCTGTGGCATCCTTTGCTATATTGCACTCAGATTCGGACCGCAAGATCAGAATTGCACATGCGGTGCGTTTGCACCATTGCCTTATCTGCATAATTTCATTAGTGAATCGGATGCTAATGCAGCGCAGAAAGCGCATGCAAAAAAACGGCACTTTTACCAGCTGCAATTCATTGTTAGTGAATCTGCCCCTGTGTGTATATAACTATCAGGTGCTATAATTTAATTAAATAAATAATAATAAATTATATCATCTGATTGTTAAATAAATATATATATACATAAAATAACTATTATTTGTATTTATTTAAATAGCCTCAATGTTGTTAGCTACTTTTTGTGCTGTTTTAAAAGTGCAGCTTCACTGTAGTTTAACTAATTTCAGTTTTGAGTAGCTTGTAGCTTGGGAAGCAACAGTTTCAAAGTAGCTTCCCCAGCACTGCATGCAACGTGATGAGGTTATATGACAACAATGTTGCACATTTTGAAACGTTTATCCTGCAATAATGCCTTCTTTTTTACCTACTATTTTAGTAGTAGACAATATACAGTGTATAATGCAAAGCAACTATATTTGAGAGAGAGAGAGAGAGAGAGAGAGAGAGAGAGAGAGAGAGAGAGAGAGAGAGAGAGAGAGAGAGAGAGAGGTGTATGTGAGATCAGATGGCATGATTGGCATCTTGGAGGGCGCTCCCTGTTTGCTTTTCATGGTGACACATCATTATTCAAGCAAAAACAACCAAAAACCAGAAGCAGCTCTTATTTGAACTATGTCATTGATTGATCTGGGAGTAAAACACACAGCTCAATATGTACTGTAAGTCCTTGATCTCAAACTGTGATTCAAAGGAAAAAATGTACATGTTATCGCTTACATTTTGAATGTTACATAACTTATGACAGAGCTTAAAAGTACATGCTACAGAGAAAACTTCTGAATATATCTTTTCATCGATGCTAATGTTCCATCAGTTTATGTGAACAGATTTAGCAAAGTCCTTCTCCAGGTTTTTCTTGATAGCTACAGTTTCCTGAGCAAATCAGAAGGACAGTAAAAATAAAACATATTTAAATGAAATAAATGTGAGTCTTTTAAGTGTTGCATTATGAAATCACTTCCCATTACTGTAATCTGAACATGAAAGTCAAGAATAAGATTGAAATTAGTAAAAACAAAAAATATAAAAAAAGTGATCATCAAATTAGCACATTTTAGCAGGGACTTCACGTAAAGTAATATGCAATGCTTCCAACATCATTTCAAAGACTGTCAGGCAATTTTTCAAAAGGAATCTGTGGTTGTTTATGGTTGTGTAACACACAAAAATTATTAGCAATACAGATGGGAAAAATCTGTTAGTCTGTCTGGTCACTGTTCTGTGATCAGGTGTGTTGCCAATATTGTGCCTGCCATTTGCTTTAACTTAAATACATCTGGTTTGAGTGAGACTCCACAAGCTGCAGTCAAAAAAGTAGGCACTGGCAACATATTCAGAATTGGACCAGAACATTTTTTTGTATTATTATTTATCACATATGGAACAAGTTATAGTACAGTTTTTCTATTTTGGCTGCCTGGGAATAAGTAGCTCTGCAAACACAGGCATATAGGGCAGAATATTCACTCATGCATATTCACAAAGAACTGCACAAACACACACACACACACACACACACACACACACACGCACATGTATAGTCTGAGCCAAATCGCAGCCAAGCAAGGCTGTTGGATGAGTAATGGGAAATAACTACAAGGCAAAAGCCTTGGTCCCCCTCTCTCCCCCTCACAAGGCCTTAACACACTGACATACTTAAAAATATACATACATACAGGCATAATGTTGACAGATACATATACAGATAAACACATGCAGTGAAGCAAGAGCCAGAGAGAGAGAGAGAAAGAGAGAGAGAGAGAGAGAGAGTGATGGGGGATCTGACAGGCATACTGTAGGTGTCACAGTAGCTCAATTAAAACCCTCAGTGTTTCATGTCACACACAAACTGATAACACACACACACACACACACACACACACACACACACACACACACACACACACGGAGAAACAGACACACATACATGTACAGTCACCCGGAAAAGTATTTGGACACTTCTGGACACTAAAGCATGTCAAATGTATGAATGTCATCGCATTAGATGACAAACTATCAAACCAAGTAGCATCTGCAAACAAAAGATGTTAGACCTTTTCTTAGAACTAACTTCACTTCTCTTGCTATATTTGCAATTAATTTTAACCAGCTGGTGTCAAGATTTTTAGAACAATGTGTTAAGTCAGTCCCCCTCAAGTTCACACAGGTACTGTATCCTAACAGAGTTACCATAGTTCATCACATTAACCATGAATACATGGTTCAACTACATATGTTCACCTATGTCACAACTACTGTACATTTGACAAGCAGAAGGTGTCCAACTATTTTTGTCTTAATTTTGAACAATATTATACTGTATATGTGTGTGCTTGTGTATATAGCAAAAGCCTTGTCTACTCAAAGCCCCAAACACACTTTGAAAACAATTTCCTCGACTCAGTTTATCTCCAGCTACTCTGCTCTGCCAGCCCCATTCCAAAGTAATTTGTCTCTCTCATTACTCTTGGACGGCATTCTGCTTTAATTGAAGAAATGCATCAGCACAAACAATACTATCAATAATCCCCTTTCCTACCATGACAAAGGAATTTCTTCAGATCTTATTTTGTGTCATACTACATTAATTAAACTAATTAGAGGCCTTTTACAGAGTGGTTGGTAGGTAATGTTGTATTTTTATTGTGAGATCTTTTGCACTGATTTTAAAGTGAGGGGAAGTTATTGCAGATACTAAATCAAATTTTTGTGCATGTGTAATTTGTGATGACAAGAAAGATAAGTGTATATCCATGAATGCAACTGAATCTATTTTATAGGTTCCCTGGAAAAATTGTGCATACAAATTAAAGGCACCTTTATGAAATATGTGTTGTTCTGCCATTATTTTAGCATTATTACTAATCAAAGGCACAGAGCAAATGGTGCCACTGTGTGGTAGAGGTATTTGTATACACATGGGTGCCTGCAGGATTTAGTCTGAGGGTATGCACAGAAATCGGCCTAATAAACCTTATATCTCGGGGCGTCCGGGGGCATGCTTCCCCGTGATTTTTTTTTTGTTTTTTGGTTTTTTTTGCAAAAACAACACCAAAGCGTTCAATTCTGGTGACTTTGAGATAAGCATTTCTTTTATTTTCTTGAGTATGAGTAGCATTCATGTACCTATTGGCTAAAGCATTTCTTCCAGTAACCGTTCAGACAGACGCGTTTTCGCGCTAAAAAAGCAAAGCGCACCACAATGAATAGAGCAGAATGCAAGTGTCTCAAGATGCATTTTTATCAGTCAAAGAAGTTCTTTTTAACTTGACACAGCATCTAAAAATGCAGCGCTCCTGTGAGAGATGCTAAAAACACAGTGAAATGTGATGCAGTTGTCAAAAGACATCCGTCTAGTGAATGTTTATATGGAAAACGATTGAAAAACAGCGCAAGTTTCGTTTTTGTTTCAGTTGACTGTAGGTACATTTCCAGTGTATACAGCGCTGTTTGTTCTCTGTATTCATAAATATCCCGATACTGTTTTACTGTGTGAGAAACCGCTCCAAATGATTCAGTGAGAGAGTGCACTGAACCAATTGTACTGAATCATGAATCGATTCAGACCATTTTGCAAGCCCGTTTGGCCAATTCACTTAAAAGAACCGACTCAAAAGAATTATTCATTTGCAAATTGGCCATTGCTAGTTCTTTTAAATAGCCAACAGAACTATGGGACACATTTCATGATTGGGGAAATATTCTGAGAATAAATATTTCTCAGGGCAGTCGGAGCACACAGTGCGTACGGCCGTAGAGCTGCAGAGACACCACTGTGTATACACTATGTCAAGAGTTTGGACATACTTGACTCGACTGATTTTTCTCATGATCTTAAAAAAACATTTTGATCTAAAAGCTTATGATCAAATGCTCGATATAAGTTTTGTAGACATATCTAAATTTACAAATTTCTTTACAAAACCAGTTTATGTAAAATTGTATTTTATTGTATTTTATTTTATTTTGTTATTTTAATGGAGGAACTGGATCAGATAGTGAAGGCAAAGCAGCCTACACGTGCTGAGCATGCTTGTACATGGGAACTCCTTAAATAATTTTAAAAAGCATGGTGGCACCTTTTAAAATTGGTTGAGAGAATGCTCTGAGTGCACTGTTAACCCTTACAGTAGTTTATAGGGTAAATAACTGTAAAATGACCAGTAAATTACTATAATATAATCATACAGTATTTAACCATAATATGCATTGCATCATGGGTAATTTCTGTGACGTCACTCATCAATAACAGTAAATTACTTTTTTATCTAATTAATACAGTAACAAACTGTAACTTAACACAGAACATTACTGCAGATGTATTTCAGTAAACCCACAATGTCTTTTCTTGAGGGGTTTACGTCATTCTGTGTTCATACTCATACTCATATTTTTTAATTTAAAAATCCCAGTAATTATTTGCATTAACACGCACATTGGCAGACTCTGTTTGATCTCAGAGCATTTCTAGAGGAAAAATGTGCCGTCAGCATCTGATGTTACAGTTTATAATGGAGTACACACAGAGACAACTGCAGGTAAGTTAAATGATGAAACTTGCTTCTATAATATTTGAAATTCTAATCTTTGGTATTGGTAGTAAGAAAGTAAGACTGTATATTTGTAATGATAATGAACTGTAATATTGGCTTTGTCTCTCTCTCTCTTGGCCTCCCTCCACCGCCGACGGGGGGAGGCGAACTTTACCTCAGGGACAACTTTACCTAATTATTTACTCGCCCTCATGCCATCCCAGATGTGTATAACTTCCTTTCGGTTTTTTAGAAGAATATTTCAGGTCAAACAGTGTGTGCAGAGATGTAATCTAGGCAAAGGGCAGATTCTTCAAAGATGCTAAAATAAGACTTTTCTTTATTTTTATTTATTTTATTTACTATTTTTTAGTGACTATCATTTCCATACTTTAATTTGTGTTATTTCATAACTTTGATGACTTTTGTACTAAAATGTTAAAAATAGAAATAACAAAGAATGAGTAGATGAATCCAAACCTTTGACTATATAAGTGTATGTTGCAATGTTGCAAATACTGTATGTTTTTATACACTTTGTATTTTCAGTCCTGAAAGAGCAGCATATAAAGAGATAAAGCTGTTACTTAATAATGTGTGTGGAGAGTAATATAGGGGGTAATGTTCTGTAACTAAAACAAAGAGCATGAAAGATGAGGAGAGAAAAGAAAAAGAGAGGTGAAGATGCAAAATGAAAAAGGGAATACACTGACAGCCGAAGAAGAAGGAAAAAGCAGTTGAGGAATAGACAGAGAAATAAGATGGGGGGTGGGGGGGATCTTCCTCTCTTTCGTCTATATTTCTTCTCATTCCTCCTTCCAGCCCCCACCTCTAAACCCAGCCTTGGACAAAGAACACTACTTTGAATTTCTGCCAAGTCATTTTTCATAAGCTCATGAAATTGTGCCAATCTTCCAACTCCCTCCCTCTTTTCTCAGTAGGACTTCTATGGAACCTATGGGGAACAAACGGACACACACACACACCACCTGCCCCTCTCCAAAACCACACACTCCTCAAGGGAGTCCTCCCATACACGCATAGGCTTTTCATCTGAAGCTCTGAGACAGGTGGACATATGAATCCATCTTACTCTACAGCATAATCACCCTCTGTGTAAAACTAATGGAGAAAGATGTAATCAGAACCATATTGTTATTTCCTCCACACAAAGAAAACGATCACGTGGAACACAATAAGCCACTTTAAAAAACATTTGAAATCAATTAGACATGACTTGGATTGAATGCGTTAGGTTTTCAGAGTGTGAATTGTTTACAAATGTTTTTTCCTTGTAACCTTGTTTGTAGCATTCAAATAATATTTTACAGTTGAGTCACTTATGAAACACACAGTACAGCAGGAATCAAAAGTCCACTTTGAAAATCTGGTGTTTTATTTTAAATTCAATTTAAACCTGGAAAATAAAAAAAGAAACATTATAATGTAAAATGACTATTTCTAGGTCACTGATCATCAAATAAGCAAATCTGTGACATTGACCATGTTAACTCTTTTGTATGAAAGGTCATATTTACTTGCTTCCATTGATGCACAGAAGATGCTTCTTTGGAATATTCTCAAATCATGCTGGGATAACATCATTCATCAGGTTTTGCACAAACCTGTGGAGTCAATCTCGGGTGCATGCTGTCATTAAAGCAAAAGCAGTTGGGGGGTGGGGGGGTAGCATCATGGGTGCCATCAGGCTGCTGGCTATTTGATGATCCAAAAGGCATACTTAGGCAGCATAAAAGTAATCCATATGACTCCAGTCAATCAATTAATGTCTTCTGAAGCAAATCGATAAGTTTTCAATTAGAAACAAATTGATAATTACAAAGTTTTTAACTTTAAATCGTTGCTTCCGCCCAGCGCTGGATTTCTGTTTGAAATGAACTAACTCTTGCGTGATGCTTGTTCCTCTGTTGTATACAAAGCGTGCTCTTCCGACTTCTCATATGAACGTACCATTGCGCTTATGTGTCGCCATTGCGCTGATGTCTCGACTGCTGGCAGGAAGGGATTTTTTAAAGTGAATAAAGTTTAATTATCGATTTGTTTCTTACACCAACCTATCGATTTGCTTCAGAAGACATTAATTGATCGACTGGAGTCATATGGATTACTTTTATGCTGCCTAAATATGCCTTTTGGACCATCAAACAGCCATAAGCCTGATGGCACCCGTTTACTTATATTATTAGATTAGATTAGATTAGATTCAGTTTAATTGTCATTGTGCAGAGTACAGGTACAGAGCCAATGAAATGCAGTTAGCATCTAACCAGAAGTGCAAATATCAATATGTATATAATATATATATATAAATATATATGAGTATATACAATACATTTTTTTATGGAGTGCAAAATTATGAGGTAGAGAAGCAGAGACCAGCTCAATGCAAGTGTCTATGAATACAGTACAAGGTGCAAATGAAGAAGTATAAACACTGAAAGTGCATTGTACAGAATGAGGTATAATATATGTAAATATATATATATATATATGAGGGTGGAGGAGTTGTGGTTGCTGATCCTAACAGACTGTGGTCTGTTAGTGAGAAAGTCCAAGGTCCAGTTGTAGAGGGAGGTGCTGATGCCAAGATCAGTGAGGTTGGAGATCAGCTTGGATGGGATCACAGTATTGAAGGCAGAACTGAAATCACTGAATAACATCCTGACATATGTGTTGTTTTTGTCCAAGTGAGTCAGGGTGGAATGAAGAGCTGAGGTGATAGCATCCTCAGTTGACCTGTTGGGTTTGCAGGCAAACTGATATGGGTCCAGTGTTGGGGGCAGGCATGTTTTCAGGTGGGAGAGGACCAGCCTTTCAAAACACTTAGAGATGATGGGAATAAGAGCAATGAGGCGGAGGTCATTGACGGCCACTGCAGCAGCATGTTTTGGTACTGGTACAATGGTGGCTGTTTTGAAGCAGGTGGGGACAATGGCCTGGGCCAAGGAGAGGTTGAAAATGTTGGTGAAGACGTCAGCTAGCTGTTCTGCACAAGCCCTGAGCACTCAGCCAGGGATGCCATCAGGGCCAGCAGCTTTATGTGCATTCACTCTGCTCAGGGTGGAGCACACATCACTAGTGGAAAATGTGAGCGGCAGATCATCAGGTGGGAGCTCAGCTTTTATGGGTGGTTCTGTGTTTCCACAATCAAAGCGAGCATAAAAGGTTTTCAGTTCATCTGGGAGGATGGCATTACTGGTTGGGGGGGTGCTGTTCGCTGGTTTGTAGTCTGTGAGGGCATGGATGCCTGTCCACATACGTTGGGAGTCGTTGTTCTTAAATTTGTCCTCAATCCACAGTTTGTAATTGTGTTCAGCTGCTTTAATTCCCCTCTTCAGATTGGCCCTGGATAAATTGTAGGCTTTCCAGTCACCAGATCTGAAAGCAGCATCACGTGCCTTCAGCAGGAGTTGGACTTCCTTGTTCATCCAGGGTTTCTTATTGGGGTATGTTTTAATTGTTTTATGGGTGGTTACCTTGTCAACAAACCTGTTGATGTGTTGCAGAACAGAATTTGTGTAGGTATTAATGTCTGTGTGTCAGTCCAGGTTGGCCTGAGAAGCAAACGCATTCCAGTCTGTGTTCTGAAACTCATGCTGTAGTGAAGAGTCTGCTCCTTCCAGCCACACTTTTACAGTCCTCACTGTGGGTTTCACACGTTTGATGATGGGGTGTATTTGGGGAGTAGGAACAGGGATAAGTGATCAGATTGTCCAACATGGGGGAGGGGGTTGGATTTGTAGGCATCAGAGATATTTGTATAAACATGATCAAGAGTGTTGTCTCCTCTTGTAAGGCAAGAAACGTTTTGATAAAATTTGGGGAGTGCTGTCCTTAAATTGGCGTGATTGAAATCCTGCCATTATAAGGACCTACAGAGCTTCAACATTTTTCTAAAAATCTTAATTTGTGTTCTGCTGAAGAAAGACAGTCATACACATCTGGGATAGAATCAGGGTAAGTGAATGAAATTTTCACCAAAAAATAAAAATTCTCTCATAATTTACTCACCCTCGTGCCATCCCAGATGTGTACGTATTTATTTCTTCTGCAGATCACAAATTAAGATTTTAGAAGAATATTTCAGCTCTGTAAGTCCAAACAATGCAAGTGAATGTTGACCAGAAATATGAAGCTCCAAAAAGCACATAAAGGCAGAAAAAGACTCCAGTGGTTTAATCCATGTCTTCTGAAGCCATATGATAAGTATGGGTGAGAAACAGATAAATATTTAAGTCCTTTTTTACTATAAAAAGTCACCTTTCACTGTCACTTCCACATTGTTTTTTGGTGATTCACATTCTTCGTGCATGTTGCCATCTACTGGTAGGTTCTGGTCAACGGTGGAGATTTATAGTGAAAAAGGACTTAAATATTGATCTGTTTCTCATCCACATCATATCGCTTCAGAAGACATGGATTTAACCACTAGAGTCTTGTTGATTACTTTTATGCTGCATTTATTTGGTTTTTGAAGATTCAAAGTTTTGATCACCATTCACTTGCATTGTGAGGACCTTCAGAGCTGAAATATTCTTCTTAAAATCTTTTTTAGTGTTTTAATAAAGAAACAAAGTCATACACATCTGGGATGGCATGAGGGTGAGTAAATGATGCAAATTTTCATTTTTGTGTCAACTATCCCTTTAAAGAATTTGTTGTCAGTATGGAAGAAAAACACTCTCCCTATAAAAGATTAAAAAATTTTTTTTTTTTTAAAAGGACAAGTTTCTATTCCAGTATTCATATGTGGAGATACATTGTTGCATATACATTTATTTACTTTTTCTCATTATGTATTTGTTGACGTTTTTATTAACCCTTTCATACATAATGTCACACACATTAATGTGTTACGGTTAATAACTGGGCCCCGCAGAGTATTGTCACACATATGTGTTTCTGCAACAGCCAGTTAATTACAAGGTGCCAGATTCAAATCGCTGCACTGGTCAAGTGTTTGCAATTTATATTTGCTCAAACAGTGACTCATACAGTCTTTTAAACCACAAAATAAGTTCATTTCATATACATAAATCCAACTCGTCACCAAAGTACCACAATAAAAAGTTTATTGCTCTAATATGTCAGCACATCAAACGTGACCTTCCTCCGATGCGTGCTGAAATGTTTGTTTACATTAGAACTGGTTGTCATTCATCAAACAAACAGCTACTCAAAGAGTCTTTTCAAGCACATAATATGTTTATTTTATGTAACAAAAAGCCAAATTGTCACCAAAGTTCCACGATATCAGTTCACAGCTTGTATATGTACAGCCATCATATCTAAATGCAATCTTCCCATGCACGCAGCCACGTCTTTTCAGGCATATAATACGTTTGTTCACTGAAACAGACAGCTCAACTATTACAAAAGCACCACGATAACAGTTTAAAACTCGTATACTCACAGTGAACACATGCTGAGCGCGATTATCACGCAGTCACGTCTGTTTACATTAGCGCTTGCCACACACATACACACACACACAATGTCTGAGATGTCAAATAGTGCATGGGCAAACCAGACTGCTGATATTATTTATTCATTTGTTTGTTTTTATAGCTATATATAAACAAAATTAATAAAACAAATACAGTAGCAGATATAACCCATTTGTTCACGTTTACTATATTATATACAGTATTTTTATTTTTTAATCACAAGAAATCAAACATTTTAATAAAATAAATAAATGTCTACACTCTGCCCCCATCTACCGGCTGTGCAGTGTCACATGCAAAAATAATTTACTCCAGGGGGCACTGCAGGGGAATTTAGATTACAGTGCCTACATTAACAGCACATTGAGTATATTTATCTAAATTCTCTCCTTTTTCCATGAAACTCTGGTCCTTCAACTTTTAGTTTGTTTTGAAGAAGCTATGTAGTGTTAAAACATTTATTTCTATCAGGAATGTTTGCATCTGTGTGTTTGTGGGAGAATGAATGTGTGTTAGTATTTGTATTCATGTCAGGTGTATGTGAGCGGTGCTGAGAGGTCAGCGGTGACTATTTCTCTTACCACTCCCTGATTGCGTATGTAATGGAGCACTTATTGGCATGACTCCCTCATCACAGAAAACAAGCCTCCTGAAGATAAAAATCCATACACATTCCCTTAGAAGGGCCTGCATTGAGCTAAAGGGGACCGAGCCTAGTAAGAAAAAAACAAAAAAAAAACAACAACAACAAAAAAATGCCTTACCAGCTTGAAGAATGAATCAGCTAAGCAATTTAAAATCAATATTTCAATTTCCATACACATTCCCTTAGAAGGGCCTGCATTGAGCTAAAGGGGACCGAGCCTAGTAAGAAAAAAAAAAAACAAACAAAAAAAAACAACAACAACAAAAAAATGCCTTACCAGCCTGAAGAATGAATCAGCTAAGCAATTTAAAATCAATATCCAATATATATATATATATATATATATATATATATATATATTTAAAATAAAATAAAAAAAATAAACCAATGTGATGATATTATCTAAATATCAATAGGAACTCTTGTTTGCTTGTAGTGTGTGTGTGTGTGTGTCTCTCTGTGTGTGTGTGTGTGTGTCTCTCTGTGTGTGTGTGTGTGTGTGTGTGTGTGTGTGTGTGTGTGTGTGTGTGTGTGTGCACGTGCTTAGGTAAACCTAGATTGTGCAGGCTGAGGGGGCAACTCTTGGTGCTTTGACCAGCCGGGATTTGGACAGTCTCTGGACTAAAATAACTCTCCCCTGCTTCTATTTCAATTTCAATACAGCACCATTCTGTGCAGTACTAGCTTTAATAAAGTAGCGCTGTCTCTGTCAAGCCAGGTGTAGCTCCAATCCCCTCATATTCTACATAAATCCTTCGAAAAGGTGTTGAGGGATAAAGAGAGCGAGGAAGGCTGTGCCTCTTTTTGAGTCTTCGTTGGAATTCTTTTTTCTCCCTTCCTTCCCTGTTTTTCTTTTCGCCTAAATTCAGAAATGTCTGTTCACAGCATCAGTGAGACAAGTAGCATGTGTAAGATATTCGATATAAATACAGTATAACTTTATTACCACTGAACTGTAATGTGAATAGTGGTAGATTCTAAATACAAATCACATAAATGTTACCATTTATATGCAGAATGAGTAACATGCATGAGTGTTTGTTTACAGGTGAATTACAGATAATAGCAGGTGTTAACAAACTTTACAGATCCATTACAGCTATTCTCATTATGAAAAAAAAATTAATCTCAATTTATGTTTTTGTGCAATGACAATATGATGTACAATAATGACAATATGACACTTGGTCAATGTTAACTCAGTGTTATTGCATTTTAAAATTAATAAGAGTCATCTAGTGGGATTGCAAACACAAAATGAATGACTTGTGTATCAAAATGAAGGTCAATTCAAGTTTAATCGGTTCAAAAAATGGAGTGAAAATCCATTCTTGAATTATTTACTCAGCATAGATAAATTGTACTCTAATTCCATTTCGCTTACAGCTGTTCACATTTTAATTCTGTACTCAATCTTTAAGTAAAGGTAGGACTGTGCTCAACATTGACAGCTCAATGTCTGGTGTTAATTTAAATAGAAGCTTTTTATCTCCTACCTATATAGCAATACTTTTACACTTCCAAGGTGTTTACCTCTGAAAATAATGAGTGAACACTAATTTCTTTCAAGAATTAAATCAGCAAAATTACTTTAGTTACCTTGAGATGCTCCAACTATCTGTATGCTTACAGATAGCCTTATAGATTTAAATATAACTATAATTGTGGGGAGTTGATACATGTCCATGAACTTTTTATATTCAACATCAAGTCCATGCATTTTTTTTTCTTTCTTTATTTTTCTTTTATTATTCAACATCAAGAGTTTAGGTTAACAGTTTAGGGTAACTTTTTAGGTCACCATTCAGTTTTTCACCATTTTTAATAATTTTTATATCTTCATAAGGTCATTTTAAATCCTGAGAATAACAAATAAATTTTTAGGATAAGGAGAACAACTTTATGTAGTCTTTTACTTCATATGTATATTGTATTAGGCTATGCATGTATAATAATTATACAAGAATTGGAACAAATATGCTTAACATATTTTTAGACACTGCAGGACATTGTTGATACTGTTTGAAATTTCATGTCAACTATGTAAAGATTCGACCACTTTTGCTCTTCTTCACACACTTAAGGGAGGGCAGGATGAATTGGGCTGAAAATAAATTTCCCTCTCATCTATCTAAGCATATACTGTATCTTAAAACTAACAATGAGCCTATACATCTAACTTGCTCATTCTAGATGAGGGCCAGTAATCATGGAACATATTATCATAGGACATTTGTTCGTAGCGTGACAATGCTTGGCCCCAGGCCACCAATATGTTTTATTTAATAACGCGGGAATTCTGCAATGTTTGCCTTTCATTACACTGAAAGTTGAAAACAGAGACCAAAAGCCACTTGCTTTAAAGCACGAACTTTGCCGCCCATGACTGTCAAAAGAGATATGAGCATCTGGATCGGAGAAAAGGATTTTGCAGGATGTCCATCTAATGCGACAGTGTTTAGTTTTCCAACTTTTCTCCCTCATGAGTCCTTTTTGAAGGTGGGGGTGGGGGGAGCTGTTGGGGGATGACTGGCTGACCACCCATTGCAGAGGGCCTGTTCTACGGATGGAGGCAGAAGGGGGTTTAGAGTGGCAGTCAGATTAAGATCTCTGCCACAGGGAGACGCATGGACAGAGTCTAACTCTGCCAGGGAGCCATGATTTATAGAGAGCAGAGAAATTCTGAGGAAAGCATATGTGTGTCCATGTGTGAGGAAAAGAAAGGTATTTTTGTACACTGCTGATCAATTATAAGGTGGGTATATCAAAGGTTCACCATGCCTGTGATGTTATTTAATGTCATCATAGATAACTTTTTGTTTTTTGCTTTTTTGTTTAAGACAAAAGTGTATAAGTGTGTAAAAATGTCAAACTACACAATGTGATAAAAATGTCTAATAGTTTAATGCAAGGAACTATTTGATGCAATTTCAATCACCAACCAAAGAATGGCATTGTAGTTTGAGTGTTTAGAAGAGTTGAGAAGAATATAAAGGTTTATAATATTTTTAATGTAGCATACATGGTTCTTCAAACATTCAGGGGTAACACTTTACATTGGCCTCATTACACATAGATGTTACTGTAATAGAATTAACATTAATCCAATAGCAGTAATCTGGTAAATGTTAATTTTAAAAGGTGTTGCATTTTTCCTAAAAAGTGACTAATGTTACTCTTTATGGAAAGTGTTAATTGCTTTTGCATTCTCCCTCTCTCGTTTTATATTCAATTTGTTTTATTAGTGTTTCTTTTTTTGTTTTAGTTTAGTTTAGTTTAGTTTAGTTTCTACTATTATTATTATTCAAAGTGGTATGTTTTGTTTACATCCAACAAATATTCCCCTATACAGAAAGCTTTGTTGATTATAATGGGAGTGACCTCATGCACACTGCACAGGCCTGTGGGACTATGTTATGGAGAAGGGAGAGTTTTATTTATTTATTAATTTCAGTAAATTAAACTAACACAATGTAAATTGTGTTACTTACTTCAAGAAGCAACTTGGGGATTATGGAGTAAATAATACCTGAAACCAAACTGATTACAGTATGTAATATGCAGGCCCCCAACGCTGGCAAAAATAATATCAATGTGCATTCACAAGCTACTCCACAAAAAATACATATTAAGTGGATGTTTTTCATTAGTAATATTTACAAATTTAATTTTAATACAAGTAACATTTACATAATTCCACTTTAACTTAAACATTAATGTAACATGCTGCATATAGTAAATGTTGTGCATGTTACTTTGTTTTAAATAAAACATGTTATTTGACCAAAAGTAATATGATAAATAATTAATTTAACTATAACTTTGATCAATCAATTTAAGGCAGCTAAGTACAGTAACTAGGACACATTCCATTCACCCATGTATGTTTGTGGACATTGCGTTCAGCCTTGCATAAATTACCAACAAGTTCATCATGGCCATCTTACAAGTTGTGCAAAGTGAAAGGTACTTTGCAGATCACAGACTGAGATTTTAAAGAGTCACACTCTGATGTCTAAAATACTGCAATAAGACTGAGATTATCTGGATTAAACGATAGACCTGTCTGTCTTGAGTTCCTCCTCTATATCCATATTTGAGTATTTTAACTTCTTTTAGGTGCATGCATGATATGTAATCACAGAATTAAGAAAAACAGAGGAACACAGATCTGTGTGGAGAGCAGAGTGCCTGGTTAAAGGTGAAAGTCAGAGTTCCTGTGAGTGTTAAGGTTAAGTTTAGGGTGAAAGGTCAAATGAATGGTGAGGTTGTGGTAAGATTAGGGTCGATTTGGGGTCAGGATGTCCACATCCCTCAGGGCAGAGCAAATGGTCACGCAAAGATCCATTCCCTCCAATTAGTATGGACACTATTTGGGAGCCAAATTCGTTTATTGTTATAGGTAGCTATAAATGTTTCTTTTTTCCATAACAAATATGAAGAGTACAAATATTCATCGAAAGAAAGAAAGAAAGAAAGGTATTCAATTTTACTTTAAATTATTTTTATTGTTGTTTACCATGTCCCTTTCTTTTGTCCTTTCCGTTACTTTCCCCTTAATTTCCTACACTAGCTAAAAATATGTTTCATATGGCAACGTCTCAATTAACTAGTTTTATTCAAGTCAAAATATTATTTAATATCACTGAATTAACCTGTATACATTAAGTTACACCAACAAAACTAATTCTAATGGTTAAATTAGGAAGAAATTGCTCCTTAAGGTAATAATTGCATGTTAACAGTTTTTACAGTGTATACATCTTTATTTACCTTATCGATATTCCATATAGTCCATTTCAAATCTATAAGTACAGTATATGCTTTGGCAATAATGTAAATGTTAGCAATCATGCCAATAAAGCTATACAGTACATTGACTCTTGACTCCTGAAATAACTCCAGTTAACAATGAAAATAATGCAAATTGAGGCAAAGTACTTATGTTAATTTTGCATTTATATACTGTATATTAGGTCAAAGTTATAATATACTGATTTTGCTGCATATTTTGCTATCTGTGTTGACTCATAGGTGACAGTTGTCACGTCAGATTTGCAGAGGGTCAACAGCAGGACTGAATCATCTGAGACTGTGGTGATATCTCAACTTAGCTGTATGAGTTGCAGGTCTCCTGATCTGAATTATTTTGTATGTCGACAAAAATATTATGATGGTATCTCATTGCAGTTGTTGGTGATGTCATCCCAAGCTGTCACCAAGACTTGGGAGGTAGTGCTTCCTTTCTCAGACCATTGCATTCTGGGGAAGATTACACCATCACCACAGCTTAATAGTTGTGTCTCCAACTGTGAGCCGTGCTGAGGAAAACACAGACTATACCTCATGTACAGAGTGGTGGTGGCATAGTGGGCTAAAGCACTTTACTGGTAATCAGAAGGCTGCTGGTTTGATCCCCACAGCCACCACTATTGTGTCCTTGAGCAAGGCACTTAACTCCAGGTTGCTCCAGGGGGATTGTCCCTGTAATAAGTACACTTTAAGTTGCTTTGTATAAAAGTGTCTGCCAAATGCATAA